>NC_137256.1:11630635-11794118 GCF_965637545.1 Phallusia mammillata | reverse complement strand
TCTAAAAATGTTTTAACAGAGCCTTACCATTTTTCCTTGATTTTGCAATGATCCAGGAAACACAAAATCAACAAAGGTATAGAAAAGTTCACGAACCCTTGAATCCCCAACAAAAGCGATGTTCAGCATTTTAAGACAAGTCTTTGTCTCACTATGACAAAAATATTTCCATTAAAAGTCTTCCTTAAAAACTTAAAACTTAAAAAAAAACTAGAAGCCATCATTTATATTCTATGGTTAACTGATTTTGAAATATATACTGTTTTGGGGGTATGTGTAAGCCTCTAGGTCAGGGGTTCTTAACCAGAGGTGCGAAAACTGTTCCTTGGGGGTGTGGGGATGCTGAATCATTGAGGTTGGTTAGGTCTATTCTGTACAAATACAAAAACCCAGGGGGTGTGAAAACTGGTTGGTGATTTGAAAGGGGTGCAGCAAAAAAAGGTTAAGAACCACTGCTCTAGGCAAACCTGGCAAAAAAACTTAGAATGCCCAAAATTCAAATTTATTTGCATTGTCACTTCATCACACTGTCATCATTGAACAGTTACTTAAATCTGCAAGGCCACAGAAAAAATACCAATGTTACCATGAGAATATTTTATTTAAGTTGAACCATGTGTTTTTTTACCACAACTGTGCTAGAACTTGATTGTTGTGTGATAGTAATTAAGAAAATTAGTACACAATGTTGGTAAAAGTGTAAAAGTGCAAGAGAATCCTATGATTTATGACAACATGTCACACATACATTTGCATATATACAAAGACATACAATTAAATTTCTGTTTTTTTCAAAATGGCAACCTATCTTCCTATTCAATGTACATTTCCTAATTGTTTAAAAAAACACATTAGACTATGCAACTTTTCCATAGAAGTCACATTCTTGTTTTGTTAAAATATTTCCTGTATGTATGTAAAAGAAGAGACACAAACAATGGAACACAAGTGTTAACAATTGGCCATGAATATTGCACTAGCTTGATGTAAAATTTGTCACAAAGGTGATTTGTTAGTAACATCTCATATAACATTAAAATAAAAGCAATTTGTACCTTTCTTTGTATTTGTGAAGCATACAGCCAGCAGGTTGCCATAATCCCGCTTCCACTAAACTCCCACCATTAAGTAACCTTCCACATGCATTTCCACCTAAACAATAAGCAAACAATTAAATGCATAAATACCAAATCGTATGTTTACAAGTTTTAAAGATTAATATATTTATGACCACATACAAATGCGGCATTAAAATTAAATTTATTTGAAAGGTACACAAGACACATGTGAGCTATACATAAAGTATAACAAACTACTGACAATTACTTTTCGCACCTGAGTCAATATACCGAATTCCTTGAATTATGAGAAGACATAACACCAGTGGAAAGGTTATCTTTTTCACAGAAGCAATATTAACCACTTTGTTAACAGATGATAATGTCATCATCAAATTATTGCCCATTACGCAATAATTTGGTATATGTTATGGGTAAACAAAATTTTAAAGTTCACTGCATTGAAATTTTGCAGAGTAAGTACTAAGTAACATATAAGTATACTATTCTGTGTGTATAGTAACCTAATAATAGAATGCTACAAACCAAAAACTTCAATATATTGAGCATAAAACTGTAGTAGTAGGAGTACACCTAAAAAAGTTTTATGGCTAAAAGAGAATTGCATGATACACAAACTTGCTGTAAATATAAGTTTCATGTCAAATAATTATTTTCAGCGCCCACTGTAACACATTGCTGTCGAAATCTTTGCAGCTGCAATCGTCTTAAAACAACATTGCATTTATATTATTTAGTAAAATCGCATGTAAATAAAACAACGTGCGAGCACTTAAAACACGCCGAAGCAATGATAAACTTAAGACAAATACAATATATATGAGGTAAAATTAAAATAATGCAACAACATAAAATACGATTCGGTTTCCATTCCATCATCCAGTTAAACTTTTCGTTACATAAGATGAGAGGTTCACAATTTTAAAGCCGGTCATGTTTAAAGATGGACGAAATCACGCAAGTGTGTCTTAATGCAAATAACACGAAAAACATATACTTTATGACATGATTCTGCACCAAGATATACACTTGTTTGTGCAGAAACTGAAATAAATTTAATCAGACAATGTTTTTTACACATGACTTCACAAAGGGGATCCACCTAAAATAGTGAGAAAACGTTTGAATGCTCAACACAAGCAAGTGGTCAAGAGCGGAACGTTAATTGCTTACTTTGACAATGCCTAAAAAGTTTCAGGGGGTTAACACGAAGGCAGCTGAGGCCCGTGCCAGAAAGGCAGAGAAACACACACTTGAGCAGCAGCGTAAACTGCAGGCGGCAGAGGACGAATCCTGGCGTGATGACGACAAAAGTAATGCTCGAAAACAACAGCGAAAAGAGGCACTCGAGCAAAAACGTTTAAACAACGTAAACAAGAAAAAGCTGTTGGATGACTTATACCAAGCTGATCAGGAGCTGGTTGGAAAATCAGCAAAACCATCCACTTCCAAAGTCACACGCGCTGATATTGAGAAGCTCAGAAAGGAAGAGGAAAAGGACAAAGCTGCAAAACAACAACAAGCTGCTCTCGGCAAAAAAAACATATCCACACAAGATGATTTAATTGAAGAAAATATTAACAAAGCTGTGTCTGAAAGCCTTGCAGATGGATCAACAGTTGAAGCCCGATCTGTGGAAGAAGCAATTTCAGCACTTGGTGTGCAAAGTGATTTAGATAGACATCCTGAAAGAAGACTAAAAGCATCATTTAAGAAGTATGAAGAGGAGTACATGCCAATACTAAAAGCAGAAAATCCATCCATGCGATTGTCTCAACTAAGACAAATTTTAAGAAAACAGTGGCAGAAATCACCAGAAAATCCATTAAATCAGTCACATAAATCTTACAATGCGAAATAGTATTGTTGAAAATGTTCTGATTGGTGTGTACTTGCTTGCTGGTACTGGCATGGAGCTTAAGATATTACTGCCCACTATTTACAGACCTACTGTAAATCATCAATGATACAAACTTTGTCAAAATGCTATGTTGGTGTAGATAAGATTTATTTTTATTTTGTGTTCGTTCAACATTTTACAGCACCATGTTTAATCTAGGATATAACTCATTCATAATCCTAATTTTTTTTCAGTGTAGCGTAAAAACTCTAAAAACTATTTAAAAAATACAGCTTTTACAATATATGTATTGTACAATATTATTTTATGTCAATTCAAAGTGCTTTTTTCAACATATAAGTTAACTACAAATTTTCCTTCTGGTTTGCAGAACAATTATTAGCCAATCAAAATTTGAATCTATAGTGGTATTAAATTTACACTGAACACTTGAGTTAGTTATGGATGACGAAAACCAATGCATCAACAAATCTGTTGTAAAAACGAGTTTAGTAGAATGTGTCAACAAACTTGTAATGATAAACTCGAGGGAATCACACAGAAAAATACAATTTGGACATGACATTGAACCAGTCCGCCTGCAGCAGAAGAGATTGAAACAGAAAATATTCAATGCTTTGTTTGACAGGTAATGTATGAAGTTTTAAAGACATAATATCTTAAGCATTTCATGGCATATTTGTGGATTATTCATTATAGATCAACCTGGAAGAAAAATCAACAGGGCTCCATTTCCTGGAAGTTGCTCTTTGATGATGAGTGGGATGTTGAAACTGTGTGTGCTGCAGTTTTGTTCAGAATAAACATAACCAAGAAAAAGATTCAGGAATGTGAAAAACTCCATCAACTGTTGGGATCACTAGTAAAAGGTAGATAGGCCAATGTGGTTTGACCAATAAGTCATATTTGAAGGCCATGTTTTGTTTGCAGTAAAGGTCCACATAGTGCTTTTCTTTCAGCACTATTTCTGCAATTACAGGAAATAGAATGGCTGAAAAATTACTAAACTAGGAATGTATTTGAATGAATTATATAATAGGGTTTGAGTTTGGGTGGCAATGCTAAAACTTGTTGACTAAACCAAGACATTTTTAGATCCAAAGAATTCAGCAATTCTCTCAGTTCTTCTTGCACTCAATGATATTAAACGGAAAGTATCAAGATCTACAGAAATCCAAAACTTTATGACAAAACATGAAAGGGAAAAAATTAGAAGTAGGGATGTAGTTCACAGATATGGGGAGACTGAGGCAAATTTGTTTGCAAAAACATACTGTGACTATCCGAAGTGAGTGGTTGACAATTATTGCTTGATACATACGCCAAACTATGCTGTTGTGATCAAAATACTTGTTGTACCGTATTTACTCGATTGTAAGCCGCCCTCGTTTATATAAGCCGCCCTCGATTGTAAGCCGCATGTTGAGGTGTTAAAAAAATAAAGTAAGCCACCCTCGATTGTAAGCCGCGCGCTGGAATTTTAGATATGATTGTTTCTTAATACATCCTTCTGTTGTTATATGGTATGACTATTTGCGCATATCTGTTAGTTACGTTGATAACTGTACCCAACAGAACGTATATCGACATATAATCTGTACATGGATACATGTTTTGAACCCCAAATAATTTAAAATGTTGGAGTGTAGAAATAATTTCGGTATAAAATTAAAATATAAGCCGCCCTCAATTGTAAGTCACCCTTGATTATAAGTCGCACAAACGGCAGCTAAAAAACAATGTAAGCCGCGGCTTACAATCGGATAAATACGGTATCTATAGATTTGCTTTTGTATTTTATTCTTTTCATAACATGCTTTAATCGGGTGAGAAATCTAGAATATCACATTCTAGAGGATTGAGTCATAAACATTTAGAGTATATTAAGACATATTTAACTGGATAAAAGACTCAAGATTCAGTTTGCATTGCATTTAAAGCTTTGTTATTTTACAAATTTTGTTGTAAAATTGTTGTCAATCACAGAAAACTTTTGCGCCATTCAAACAAACATTTAGACATTATATGTGTTAGGAATTGTTGAAAGAATCATGGACTGTAGATTCATTAACACTTTTGCTATAAATTTAAAGTGCAGTAGAAAATGCCAAACAGCACAAATCTTCAAGTGTAACGAAGCAGAAAAGGATTTGGTATTCTAGGTTTCATTTACTTTTAGAATATTATTTATGCTTTTCTGAATTGCCCATTCTCAGTTAGATCACAAAACTCAACATGTTTAATATCAAACAAATAGTAATAATATTGTACAAACTTGTAATACTTAGATTTGTTTAGAGATGTAACTTATACAGACAATTGTGTTTTGTTTTAGGTTCTTGTTTCAGTGTCCACAGATCGATTATCCCTTAACCAATTTTACCCAAGACATTTTTGCAAATGACTTGTCCTACTATAAGACGCATGTGGATGATTTAAAAGTTACCAAATCATCCATCAAGGGTTTGCAATCACACATATTCAAAATTGAAGGTATTTTTTGCTTTGGCTTAGTCATTTTCATCAACTAGTTTTGGTGATGGTGAAAGATTTCCTATTCAAAAGAGTGCAGTAATTTCTCAAATTTCTATTATTTGTTTTTTAGGTTTGCCTGATAGTTCCTTTACTCGAAGGAGTCAAGAAACGCTGTATGGAGGGCTGGTCCACAGCAGGACCTCCTCAATGAATATTTCCTTAACTTTACCAGATGTAAAAGATTCTGACAAGTTCGATCTCTGTCGGTTTATCAATAGCAAGGTAGAATCATAATTTTACACACACACATAATAGTTTGCTTTCTTTTATTTGGTTTCTGCAGGACAAGCTTGAAGATGATGAGGGTTTTGTGTCACGTGGAAGCACACCAAGTCCCAAATCAACAAGCAGTTTAAGTCTTCTTCCAGATTTGGATCCCAATCTAAATTCTCCTTTGTTTGAAGACAATGAGCCATATGCAGGCTACAGGTAAATTTCAGAGCATTAATTACAAAGAATTTCCTGCAAGATTTCAAATTAACAATCATTTTGGCAAAAAGGTGGAAACTAATTAAGTTTTGGGTGTATTTAAATACTGTGCAACTATTCCTATGTTTCCAGAGTCCCCGGATATGACATTGAAGAATGGTCAAGTTCATTGACAATTAAGCGTAGTCCTCATCGAACTTGGGAAACTATTGGCATGTAAGTGAAGAATACAACGTTCACAAAGTTTTGTCCAGTGTTTTTAAAGGTGTCAAATTTCTCCAGCGGTTTCCCAAAATTTGCCAGCAGCCTAATAAATAATTCGTTTAAGCAAATATGGCTATTTTTTGGTATTTAAATGAAACACTTGCGGTCTCTTAAAACTACTTAGCGGTCACCGAAACCAAACCTTAAAAAAACCTGTGTATGTCCATGACAGTGTGACATTATGTCACAAACAGAATACAGATTGAAGGGCATTGCTGGTTGTGCAGTAAATAGAATTTGTTTGATCTAGTTTATACAACATTACTAATTGTTTTTGAATGCACAATATATTTGTTTAAAAGGTTTTACTTTATATTTTTGTCTTTTAGGTTTGCTGGAAGCACTGAGCAACACTGGTATCTCACTGAAGCTGGGCCCCAAGTTTTTGATTGTATTTGGAAAAAACGATGGCAAATTGTCATTGACCTTGCTACTGCTCTATGCCATCACCGTGGCACAAACGCTATTCACCCTCCACCAAAGTATGAGTGGTTAAAAATCAAGGAATCCGTTCTTGTGAGAAACTCAGTGCTCGTTACAGTTGGCGTTGCGTCAGATACCTACCAGCTTAATACTGTAAGTCAAAAATAATGGGAAGGTTTTATCCCTAGAACCGCATTTCAGACTAGTTTCTTGTGATGTGATGCCCTTAGTTTATAAAAATGTAGAGCCAAACCATCAATATGAAATCGTTATTTGTCCTATTCTCGCATTCCAGCTTGCCCACATGTTTCTCGCCAACAAGAAAGTCCACATTGAGGGTGTCACTGCTCCAAGTGTATTTTCGGTACTGAGTCGTTTTGCTCAATGGGGAACTTGCTACTGGAGGTTACTGCGATTTTCCTCAGCTGGTTTGTTGACCCTAAGTAACCCCTCGTCCAATCAAGTGCAGCGTGGAGTTATCTTCAAGGTAAATTTGTTATCATTGCTCCAAATTACAACTTGCTTTGACGGGAACATACCACTCTACATTGGGTTTATATTTAAAAGCACGTAAATGAAAAAATGTTGAAAAACACTGAAAAAAATGTTTTTAGGCATTTTGTGATGGAATTCGTTCCTACTTGCACGGTTTCCAACAGAACGTGTTAATACACGGCGAAAATCATCCCACACTTCAGCAACTCGTTCTAAACTTTGAGAAGCTTGGATCTCAAATCAGGTTGAAAGGATTATGTTAATAAAAAAATCGCCTAAACCTGCAAACGATACCACTATATTTCTATTCCTGATTTGCAACCCTTATTGCCTGGCTAAACTTGCTGCTATGCAGTCCAAAAATTGCCTGACAAAATTTGCTAAACACGGTTAAATCTGCACAAAACGTCACAATTGCCCAAACGTGCCTGACGAAATACCGAGAATGCCTTGTTACTGCTCAATGATTGACCACCAAACAGAACATTACAGTTTTGGTCCGTCCCAAAGTTACAATATGGGTCATATCAATCACAAATCCTATAATTATTATAGATATATTATGATATATACCTCAAGTTTAGAAACATTTAATTCCAGATTAAATCTGTTTTATTTCTTTTGCTAACAGCCGTTTCTTGATTCTGTTTTTGAAGGTACTTGTGTCAGTTGTGCAAATGCGGTTCGCCTGATTCACCACAGGACCACATTTCATCTGCGGTGTCTCCAGATTTTCCAAAGGGCGTCATGATATTGTCGTATCTCTACGAAGAAGCTTTACACTGTACACAGACAAGCGACTACATGGTGTTGCTCTACCTTCTCCGCAAGTGTTGCCAACCTTATCTACAGTTTGTTCAGGTTGGTTGGGTTTGGACTGGTTTGTATAGCAATGATTTAATCACGTTATGAGTGGGGCGGAGTTTATTTCGCCGGGTGATACAAATCGTAGCAGCATAATCGCGCTGATATTGCTAGTATTGTGGCGGTAGCTTGCCAAGCAATGGTCTTTAAAGGTTGATGGCCAAATGGAAGTACCAATCATTCCGGTTAAACGCATATTCTGTTTAATTGTAGCAAAAAAATTTCTGCCTTATTGCATATTTCGGCTATACGCATAAAAAATGCCTGTTTTGCCTGTGATATTTGTGTTTTAGACGTGGGTGTTCCGTGGTTCCTGCTGGGATATAACTGGTGAGTTTTTTCTGCGAGTAAACGTCGAGAACGGGTGCAGAAGGGACAGACGGAGATGGTGCAACTACATTGAAGCCTCCGACCCCGATAACGTAGCATCTTGCGTTCCCACGTTTCTAGCTCCGGTTGCCAACGACATTTTAACTTGTGGAAAGAGCATTGAACTACTTCAACTTATTTGTCCCGAGGTAATAGGTTGTAAATTGCAAACCGTTGTTGTTGTTGTGTATAATTTGTTCATTACGTTTTAATTACAAATTATAAGTGTTGTATTAAGTTAGTGTTCCTGTCCGGTTTATTTTTACAACTAAAATGCGTTGGCATTAAGTGCATTAGATTTTTGTGGAAAATGTAACATATGTTTTGTTATCTTAAAGGGAAAGTAGATTATAAAATGGATTTAAACAAAAGATCGGTAAGAAAAAGCTTTTTAAGTGTTGTGCCAAAACTTTGGTATTTCCTAAGTATTTTTTAATTTTCACACAACGTTATTTTAAAATTCAGCATTTCCTTTGCACCCATCTTGTGTCTGTTCCAAGAATTCTGGTTACGTTTTCTACCACACGTATGCAGGAGTTTGTGTACAAATGGCGAAAATTTGAAGACGAAACAAAACAGCTTGAAACTGAACGAACAACAACATGGCAGGAAAAGGTGCTACTTAATGTATGATCAGTTTTTTGTATGAAATTGGCTGTTATTTGATGTAGGAGGACGAATTAAAGGAATCAAAACGACAAAACATTGTTCGAGCTCGGGAGTTTTACGAGGAGCAAATGTCTGAAGCCAGCCTGGAGCGTGATCGGGCAATTCAAGCGTTTCGCAAGGGTCAAATGATTGAGCTTGATAGACTGAAGAAACAAGCTGAGCATGAAAAAGAAAGGTTAAATATGCACCGACAGTTTTCTCAACAAAGATGCGCTTAATTTTTTTAACATTAAATGTTGCGCTTAGGTTTTAGAAGACTTTTTTGCTATGAATGTGTTATTTGAACATCGTACAGTTACTATGTACTATTTAAGCAGAAACTCTATAACAGTGGTTCTCAAACTTTCTCATTATTGTTTTCAAAACGGTCCCTTTTCCATTATTTCGAGGGCTCGCGGTCCTTAAGCCTGAATGTGTATTTTAGAAAAACGAAAGTTGATTGTAGGATTCTTGCTAGTTATGCAAAAAATGCGCATACCGTATTTGCTCGATTGTAAGCCGGCCTCGTTTATAAGCCGCCCTCGATTGTAAGCCGCACGCTGGAATTTTAGATACGATTGTTTCCTAATACATCTTTCTGTAGTTATATGGTATGACTATTTGCCCATATCTGTTAGTTACGTTGATAACTGTACCCGACAGAACGTATATCGACGTATAATCTGTACATGGATACATGTTTTGAACCCCAAATAATTTAAAATGTTGGAGTGTAGAAATGATTTCGGTATAAAATTAAAATATAAGCCGCCCTCGATTATAAGCCGCACAAACGGCAGCTAAAAAACAATATAAGCCGCGGCTTACAATCGAGCAAATACGGTATGATCCAAAGACAGCATCTGACATCACAGCCAAGATAAACAAAAACAGTACGATTGTGCGCGAACAATTGCATTTTTGTTAGTTGTTATGCAATAAAGACTATTGTTTAGCAATGGAGACAGTCGATTCTCAATCCTACTTTGATTTAAACTTATTCAGTGGCACAAACTGGGTAGAGCTACTAACACCATACGTTTCGCCTGATCCAAAAGTGCTTAGTTTTCAAAACGGTATATCTCAAAAAATGTTAACGGTTAGGGCTATTAGGGTTGGGGTAAGGTATTAGCACTTAAAATTCAATAAAACTAACCCAAAAAATTAGTTACTAATGTAAAAGTTTTATGTAAATATTTCCCAAACCAACCCATTTATAGCCGCTAAATAAATAATTCAGCTCTTTACGCCACCTATCGAAAATTAGGCACTTTTGGATCAGGCGAAACGTATGGTGTTAGTAGCTCTACCCACAAACTGACGCTGCTCTATAGAGTTTTTATGATTTATCTGTAATGTAACAAATGTAGCTCTCAACGTCATAGTACGCCAATGGGTTAAACCGAAGCAAGCCAAACAGCCTGTACATATGGATGTGTCATGATCGCAAGGCTGGGTGAACTCTTTGAGCTAATCCTAGTATTAGATGTATGGTCATCTGTATTGTTCTCAATGATGTATTTTGTTCAGAAAAGCGCAGGAACGGATGAAAGAAAAGGAGGCCGATGCACTTTGGATAAAGGAGGTTGCAGACAGAGATGAGGAGGCCAAACTTCGGGAGAAAAATGTACTCCAGGAAGCAAAGTGTGTAAATCTCTATGCAAAATACCAAAATAATGTCCTAATTTATAATAGCTTTCTTTTTACTATGATACATTTCCTCTTTATCATGTTGTTTTCGAACTATTTGGTTAAAATAAATGGAAGCTGGTGGTAAACGAAATTAAGCACACCACATTAAAAAAATAATTACCCATACATTGTCTACAGTTTGTGGTGACTCTGTAAATGCAAATATTCCCTGGTATGGTAAAAACAGTTAAACGACGTTTTAATAAATGGATAATGGTATTTTACAGAGACGAAATGATTGCGCATTACGAGCAACTGGGATCTGAGGCAGAGCGACGAAGGGAAAAGGCAGAATGGTTGATCCGAAGACATCAACTGCAACAGAAACGAATCGAATTTCACAAAAACGATGTGATTGAATTTCTTAAAATTGTCGTTAATTCACTAGTTTTGTGTATCATTTTAAGCAGTTAAAAAGTTGTATATGAAGTACAGTCCATGCAAAGCATATCTTAACAATAATAAACACTTCTTCAGGTTTGGACCCCAGCAGAAACGGATTTGCAAATTTCAAACAACCCTGATCCTAAAGAGGGTAATACACTTTCAAATGAATCAAGCTCGGTTGCACAGAGCCCTGAAGAACAAACTTCCACAACAGCTGTCAACAACCTATCTACACCAAAAGCGTCACAAGCAGTTAACACTGAAGAAGAACCCGCTACTACTGGCGAGTTATCGTCTGTCGATGCAAAACCAGTTGCAGCTATGGTTGTTGGTTTAAACCCTCCACACGTTTCCCAGCAAACCGAACAACGGGAAGTTGTTCCTCACCAGCGGCAAGTTGGTAATCAGCATATCTCCGACTCGACAGTATTTTCCTCTGACATCCAAAGCAGCGTTACCGCACAGATCCTGAGCTCAAATAATGAAGTAACGGATAACAAAATGCATTCGGTCATTTCTGGTGCAGATCAACCGTACCATAATCAGCGCACCTCAGTGCGAATGGTCGAAGGTCAGCATCCATCCAAATCTACATTTGACGCCATGTTGCCGAACGAAGGTACGTGAATTTATGCTATAGCTCGTACTTTTACTAAAAGTTATCTTTGCGTGTGATCTTTTTATGTATTCAGCTAACAACACCCGTGGGTTTCCACGATCAGATCACGCAACTGAAAGCAGCATGCAACTTTATCTGACTGACGCAGTGACACAACCAGTGCAGCAACGTACTACTAATGCACCGGTTGCAAATCAACATGTGTCGAAATCCTCTCTTGGCGACATATTTCAAGGAGGTAGTGAACAAAACCCGCATTTAAACAGCCGTTTTCTTCAACATCGAGCTATCCTCTTGACTCTCATACTCGAATGGTTAAGCATCGTTTAGTTTTAAACCCAACTCATTTTTGTTTGAAGGCGATAACCCGACAGAGATTCCGTCATTATTTGCACCTGATCATCACGTTACTGACAGCACCATGCAATCCTACCTATCTGACAAAATTGCCCCATCTTCCCAGCGCACGGCAAATATGATGGTTCCGGGCCAACATGTGTCAAAATCAGTTCTTGTTGAAGTGATGGCGCAACAGGACGAAGGTTCGCAGAGGCGTATGTAAATGATATTGTATGTGAGGCAGGGGGTGGAACCGTCCTGATTAAACCAGGTGTAATCATGCGTTAGGTCAATGGTACTCAACCTTGTACTGATCACGTATCACCTGACGACTTTCTATCGCTGCGTACCACCTAAATGTTTTTGGAATGGGTAGTCCAAGAGATAGACCCAATAATTTTTACAACGCTAGTATATTTTTAAAACCAGTGGTGTTTGCAGTTTTAGAAGAATGTCAAAGGCACGGGTTTAACCCCGCGTACCACAGGTTGAAAACCACTGCGCTAGACGATCTTTTACTTCTGCAAACTAAATATTTTTGCTATAATAACTTTACATATAAAACCGACGGATAGTGTCCAAAAGCATTATTAGAGAATTGCAGTGTGAACAAAAAGAGAAATGCAGTGTGAAAGAATATTGTTTACTTTCGTGTTAAAATTGGTTGATACATCAGCAGGTGCACACGTGGATTACCCAAAACCGAGAAACACTTTAAATCAGCATCCGTGTCGTTCAACCGTGCAGGACCTGATGTACTATAAAGGGCAGACCACATTGCAAAGCGAGGTACATCAAATTATTTACGAACCGCTGTGTTGGAATAGTCGCAGCCAACCGTAGTTATAACATTTTCGAACCCTTACAGCAAGTTGTGCTCGAAACTTTCGATGGAAATCCATTAAAACCACCAGAGCTAAACCATCCTTCTCAATCCACCGTCGGAAAACTTTTATACCCAGGTATACATGGAAGTAGATAATGTTAAAAATGATTCAGTTTGAATTATTTGTTGGATTTTTAAACGGGTTTTGCTAAAAATGTGGAAGTGGTGCGAGAATAAACTATATGTTTATACGACGGGCAATTTTAAGTTCCTGCCGGTAATTATGCCAAACATCAATTTTATGTGGTTTTGTTTAGCACCGAAAACGAACGTGGGTTACGAATCTTCAGAGCAGCGGGACGAAACCAGAGAATTTTCGCTTACACTACCAACAAACAATGGTTATGAAAACACCCTATTGTCCATGAAAGAAAGATTTTATTGCGGCCGACCAGGTGCGTTTCTTCAATCATGATTAACTTCAGCATATTGTTCAAATTAAAACGGGTTCGCAACCAACAAGTGTCTGTTTAACGGTTTTCATCATTGCTGATTTCGCAAATATATGTAGATATTTTTACAACATATTGTTATTTAGGTATATATTATAAACGGTAGGTGGCGCCTTTGTGCTGAAAACGTGGCGTATACTCCTTATGCCTGCAGTCGATAGAGGTACCCGCTTAAACGGTTGTGCATTCATGGCATTTACTAATTTGTGACTGTAGACAACGATTTTAAAGAAACGAACTAAAGCTGTTGGAATTGTAAATGATTGCTGGGCAACAACGTTTTTCGGAATTAGAAAAAACTTTGTTTTGTGTGATTAAAATTTAATCACTTTCCACATTTTCAGCAACGCCCAGTCGCGACGTCGAACCGTTTGATTTGTACGGAGCCGTAATGGGCGACTTTTCTGGCCTCTATAGCAACGATGACGACATTGATGACATGCTTGGTCGCACTTTCGAGGCTGATGACGACGTGGCTGTGGACTTTCATGCTTTGCCAATTCTTCTTAAAAACTGTGTTCTGAGGCCGATCAAGTCACACACTGCGCTGGTTAACAGGTCAATTTTGCTACGAAAAGTTTAATAACTAACTGAGATATAATCCAACATTATGACAATGTGATAAGTGAAAGAATAGGAAAAAAAACATTTACATACATTTGGTTCTTGTTCAGGCCACGTGTGTACAAATACATACATATGCAGGGGTAGGCTACCATCGACATGGGCCCCAAAATAAGGACAAAAGAAAAATTAAGTTTTCATACGAAACGAAACAATCGTTTTTGAACAATTTTTTGCATTTAAATGAGCCATGACATATCACATGCCGTATTTTTGCCAGAATCAATCTTTTGTGTTTGCTTAAACGTACATATCTGGCATAAAACATTAAAATTTACTATCGGTGATCCCAACACCTGTCATAGTTTCCTCAAAAATGTAATTTTTCAAACAGCGTACTACCGTAATAATCATTGTCCAAAATTGTAATTTTGTCACATTCTGTCGAATTTAAGTGTTTCAAACAGCTTCAGAGAAAGTGTTTTTGCGCTCGTAGGTGCATCGTGAATCATTTCATGGCTGATCTTGGATTGCCTCGTCATTTCGAAACTCTGCGCAACTTTCTTCTATTCGAGGATGGAGAATTTGCGCAAAACTTCAGTATGGAACTGTTTGAATTGGTAATAAACTGTGTTTTAATCAAGAAAAAAATTGTACCAGAAATCCCTATCGAGGTAGCCAATCTTTTGTATAACTTAGTTTAGCGAAATAAAAATCTAAAAAAAAAAAATTTTCTTTGTATATGCTATACACCTGTTTTCGCACTAGGTAAGAAAAATGATAGTAAGTGTTGGCCACTTATTTTTTAAGGTTCACAGCGGGGAAAATCCCTCTTCTCTGCTCAACCCAATCGCCATGGATTCGATTTTGACGCGTGCAGTGCAAGCTTCGGGTCAACGCAACTCAGCATATGCACAGAATCTCAGTGTGCAAATTAAGTCTCTTCCCCCGGCGTTTAGCTCCACAGGTTGTTAGAATTCACATCATACACAAAAATTTTACAAGTTTGATTCTCTGTGGGTTTTAGGGTAGCTGAAATTGATGGGCGACCACAACCTTTATATAAACCGTGTTTTTTGCTAAAAAAACATTTTTTTATTTCATGCACAATCATTGGCCAATTTTTTGGACATGACAAATTTCCAGATTTTGACATGAAAAATTTCCAGCAGGTTTTTGGTGTAAGTACGTCAGTTGTCTTCATGTTTGTCGGTTAGAAAGCGAACTATAAAAGACATTGTCCATATATACAGCGGAATTGAAAACCTGTGTTCAGTTGGGTTCGTTATGCTAAGTCTAAGTAACTGCTCAGAAAATTTTCGATCCCTCTTACCCCGACAAATTTTTTTCACAAACTGAAGCAAAGTAGTTAACCTTCCCACTGTACTACTGATGACAATTTACGTATATTACTGAAATCCCATTTTAATGAGTTTTATTGTTATTGTTTATGTTTATAGATCTACATGTGTTGAACTGTATTGATCTCCGATACAAAGTGGATTGGCCTTGTAACATCGTTCTGACTGACAGTTCCCACACGAAGTACAATCGTGTCATGGCTTTCCTTCTGCAGCTTAAGCATGTATTGTGGGCTTTGCATGACATCTGCAAAAGGCTCAACAAAATCGGTACGTTATGGTTATACTATCCATGTTTCGGCGTTCACTTACGTCTAACGCGGACTTCTAATTTTCCAAAAACAAACATGGGTTGTGTTTTGTTGATATATCAAACTTAGGTCAACAAAATAAAAATATTCCAATTATACTCCTGTCCATAAATCTCCATTTTTCAGGCCTAGAAAAGAGGTAATACCTAACCTGTTTTTTTAGAGAGATTTTTTCCAAATAGTTTAGAACACTACGAGAGGTTGGACTTTTTTATTCCACTCCCTTTGCCCCATATATTCTCAGAAAATGCCGCTTGTAGATCTGGTGTACTGTAATATGAGTAGGAAATAGCTGCACAACGTGTTTGTACTGGTACAGCGCAACCCTAAATTGACAAAAGTAAACAGTCTCTGTCTGTTCTTTGAACTGGCCGTTGCCCTTTGATTGCAAAACCGGTTGATATATTAGTTTTGGTAGATTTTCATCCCCAACGCTTGTTGAACTACATAATGGCCTGTTTCTCCTTATCTACGAAACTAAAATTATTTCAATTCCATTGTACCTTTATTTTCTTTACTTGTATTTTTGTATGATCGCTGTACTCAAAGTAAACTTACAATAATCGAAAATTGTTTTGATTATCTCCTATAGCGCGATGTTACGGGTTTGTTTGTTTTCTGTTGCCACAGCGTGCGGAAGATCATTGTTGGTAAAGATGGATCGATCACAAGTTCGTCGACTCCATATTTGTCGCCACGAGATGCACAACTTCGTGAAAGTCATGCAGGGTTATGTTTCGACTCAGGTACTTAACCTTTCGACATGAAGCATCTTTTGACAGTCGTGGTTTGATTTACATGTTGTAATATACACTTTGTTGCCACATTAAATGCGATATTGTTGTTTGTGTTGTTACCAGCAGCAAAAATCGCCAGTTTCTGTTAAAGCCGCACAACCTTATTTTGTTTTTGAATAAATCTGACTCTTGCAACAAATTTTTTATCTTTGATTACAAAACGTTGCTGTTAAGTAAAAAAATCACAAAAATACTAAAATCGGCTAAATGTCACCGACTGCTATCCACTAGTTTTTATGATTTTTGGCACATTTTGGGTGGGCCTTCCTTTTGTTCGGTTGATTTAAATGCGCTGTGATAGTCGTTATTTCACTGACGACATTATAGTTTCGTCAAACTTTTAAAAGTGACAACGTTTGTGCAATCTTATTTCCACTGGAAAAGCTTCTGTGTAGTTGGTGTCTTTGTATCGCAATGGACATTTATTGGGTGTAAATTGTTTTGTTAGGTCCTACACGTATGCTGGCAAGAATTTCAGGAAGCGCTGAGGAATGACGTCAGAAATCTAGATGATCTACATGTACGTCATGCCGAATACATCAACCGATGTGTACTTAGGTAAGTCTTTCAGTTTTTAGATTAACTAAAGCTCCTTTATTCGATATTTAAAAAAAAAATTATTTAAAAAAAGTTTAGATCAACATACGAAAAACCTACACTTAATTGTGTAAATTTTTGCACCGTCATTTTTTATCCTTGACAGAGGAAAGTTGGTCTTTGGGTGCGGTAGAGTAAACAATTGACCTTTAGTGTCGACTGTTTCTAAAAGCTATGTGTTCGTTCATGGACGCTTAAAAATCAAACAATGCTAACTTAAAGCACAGTACGCCAGGGCCATTGAAGGCGCTATACCGAAACTGCTAACTTAAAGGGGAGAAATTCACGGTTAAGCCTCTGCGTTTGTCTTTTTGTTTGATACAAGGAAGTGCGCAAATTGTCAAATAGGGAGAAGCACGGAGATGAATGGCATTTCTTCCGTTCGTATAGGTGTGCTGTGTTGGTCTTTAACCTTTGTTCAAAAAGTGCTTCCGTTGTACATTGCAAAACTATCGTGAAGTTCACTGTGTCATATACACTTTAAAAACAGGCCAATATGGGGATAACGTGACAGAATATTCTATGAACCAAGAACCGTTTAGTTGATTATGTTTACAAAAAAAACTGGTTTTACGAATTGTTGTAATTCACCGTTTAGGTGATTTAGGCAAATACAATATAAGGTAGTGGACACTTTTTAAACAGTAGGATATCTACAATTGTTTTCACTGACTCTGCCTGTTTTCAAATTCAGAGGAAAAAGAAGAAAAACGATGTTCTCTTTTTGTTGAATAATGCAGAGTGTCTCAGTCGTTGACAGCAAAATGTGTTAAATAGAACATTGGCCGGCGTACTTATTTCTTAGCAAACAAGAAAACTCCTATAAAACTGCAAAATAAATACCCAAACATTATTTAGCATAGTGTTCTCTGGGAGCTTGTGTATATTCCTAGAAACAGGATAATTACAGGTGACATTGGTTACAAAATTTCCTGTTTAACATACACTTACACTCAGTGGTGGGATTCAGCCGGATCGCACCGGTTCTACAGAACCGTCTCACGAAATTTTGTGAGATCAGCGAACCGGTTAGCATAACTGGTTACCGTCAGTGGGCTTTTTGTGACAAAACTGGCTATAAAATATGACTTTTGTGATAGAACCGGCTGACAAAAAAAAAAAATCCCACCACTGCTTACACTGTGATACAAAAACGACTAAATTGACACCCTTCCTGTCACGTTTAAGAATCACTGGATTATGGTAAGGGTAACCAACTCTTTGTTTGTCCAGATGTTTGCTCACACCCAAAGCACAGAACGTTATGAACGTTATATGTGACGCCCTGAAATGTATCTTGCGCTTCAGAGCACAACTTGCTGCTCCAGCCTCCGCAAACTTTACCTCGCTGCACCGGACCTATCTTGAGTTTACACGATTTTCAAACTTCCTATTTCGAGGTAAACGTCATCCACTTGTTTGCACTTTTACATTCATTTGGAAAAAATAGATTTTTAAAAGCCAAAAGGCTTCAGGATTTTATTGGACCCGCACGTGTCTACAAAATTAAATTAGTACATTACACTTTTAAGTCCATGAAAATTTGTTAGGCAAAAAGGATATATGTCAGGCACAAAAAGTTATGCAGATTTGCTTAATTTGATCAACTTGATTATCTCCATCACTTTGTTATTTGGACTGTTCTGTATCTTTGTACCCACCTATTGGTTAGCAAAATAGAAACCTTTTGTCGTTTTGCAGTTGTCTCCAAACTCGTGGAGCGTGGATACCAACCTCATTTGGAAGACTTTCTGCTTCGTCTCAACTTCAACGGATATTACAAGACATGAAATTTCATCACAGTGTAGTGCTTTGATTTTTACGATCGTTTTGTAGAGAGTGGTGCCCGGGTTAAACAACTTGTGTTTCCAAATTCGTTTGTTTGAGTTCACTATTCATAAAAAAGTGAGCGAGTGTTTTGAATTCGATCGTTTGACAAAGGATGAATGGAACCAACGGCGATTACAGACCCCACTTCACCGAGCGCAGTGAGTGGTCCATTACAGCAAAATATTTAAACAGGCAAAATTACTTGATCCGCGGAGTTTAAATGTATTTAGCCTACATTCGCAGGGAATAAAACAATCTATTAACAAAACACGGCAGCATTTTAGGTAGTGTAAAATACATTACCAAACTTTTGTGTGCAATAATCTTCTTTATATGTACCAATTTCAACTTGGTGTCGTACAACCCGGTTGATTCAAAACACTTGCTACGTAGGCAAGGGGATAAGCGGCAACACACATAAAGAGTGTATGGGTTTAAATATATATTAATCAATACAAAGAATGGCAGATTACCGACCCTCAATGTAGGTAATACCAACCCTTTGTGTGGGCCCAACTCCCATATTCTTTCTAAACTTCAAAAAACGCAGCGTAACCCCAACACGGCGAGGCAGTTACTGCGACAAGTCACAACAGTAGAACCGTTCGTTGTTAAACACATCACAATAGGCGGTGGGCGTGATTTGGATGAATTCAATGAACACAATTGAGTTTACGGCCGTCACCTACCTCACTTGTGTTTATGTTGGACGCCAGCGTAGCGCCCAGTCCTATGTTTATTGTTGTTCGCCCTGTCGCCTGGTGAGCCTGTACTTTAACAATAAACCTGGGTAAACAAAGGTCCTTCTGCTATCCAATGTTTTGGGTATACTGCACTTGGTTCGTTTGCGTTTTATCATTCACACTCATGCATAAAGACCACTTACGTCTTAATTTTGCAAAACATCAAGTAATCTAAAGTGTATTGGTAAGATTTTAAACAATCAGTAATTTAAACTTGTATTTATTATTTGCGTGTTTTGTTAATTTGTTTCCATGTTGACTGTTTTACCAAATGTTTTGTATTGTGACTTTTTTATACATTCAAGAAAATCTAGGATTTGACACATAAACGCGCAGTTCAGGTAATGAGGAGGACAAGACAAACTTTTTTAACGGAACGATGATGGCCGTAGTTTTTAAATTAATCCAAACAAATTGATGAAACACAGTCAAGTCCAAACCAACGCCGTAGTTTTTTGCGTGGAAAATTTATGTTGTTATTGAATAAAACGACGATTATCCATTGATATCTCCATTGTTCCGGTGTTGATTTTTGAGATTCGATTTCGACCCAACGAACAGTTATTTATTTGCCTTCTTGGAATTGAAGCAATTTTAGGCTGCTTTCTCTCACAGTTAAAATACTCTATTGATATTTTGTGGTTTCTAGTAGCTTTTTATCCAAACCTGTTTTAGCAAGCCTTAAATTCAGAAAGTGTGATACAAAAAATAAATGTATTGTTACAAGTGTTAGCGAACATATGCAAACAAGAAACAGACTGTAGGTAATTCTAGAATTCTACGACTAACAACAGGAAACTCTTAAAACTTCAAAAACAACCATCGCAAACGCTAGACCACTTCGTACCGATGATGAAACTTGATGTTGCTGAAAATCCTGGAGATAGAGTCGTGTATAGGATCAAAACAGCAGTGGATCATCTCACTCCAGCAAAGGGCGCAACAACCAAGGTCGATTCTCCATGACTTGATGCACGGTGCGATACACCTAAAAAGTTGTACACAGAGTATTCAATTCCAAGTTTTCGAGGAAATAATAACGCTATTCGCTTTTCCATTTTTTTTAAAAAAAACATTAAACACAGAAAAAAAACTCAAACAAAGTTTCGTATAAGTGTGTTTATATCCTAGTTTGGTATGTCAACACAAAACTTACCAGACGTGATAACAACTCTGACAGGCGTATAGCAGACCCCACATAAGGGCACATGGGCCACCACAGAGAAACGACAGAAAAATATAGCAGCAGCTTTTAGCACATGTAAATGTCTTAAAGCTGCATGACCATACTCCGTTGTTACTGTGTGTGCCATCCGGCTCCGCGAACGCATCTTCAAACAACACCTAAGATTAAAAAATTGCACCTTGATTATAACGTACAACAGCTTAAAAGCAGTTCGCAACTGCTATAACTTACTTACCCGGACATGTTCGTTCATATCAGTGGGGTCGCGGTTGTCCAAATCAAAGCCATGATTACTTTTTACTTCACTAATACTCATGATGCTTGTTAAATGTCTTATTGCAAATAGCACGTCTATACTTCGAAACAGCTGCGTACAAGTGACGAGGTTTAGTGCTGACGGGAAGTTTTATTCGGCGTCTGTTCGCGTCCGAAGTTTCCATGGCTACAGGAAGCTAAAGTGCGTGGGACGTTTGAAATGTCCGCTTGAGGCGAACTCGCTATGCACAATCGACTTTTTGTCCTTAACAATTGCGATCAAGTTAACTGAACAAAGTTACGCGTCTGAGTTTTTCCTCTGTCTTCTCTTTTTCGTCATCAGGTTACAAAACTTGGGTGAACGAACATGGGCGCCGGCAGAAATGTTTTCAGAGGGCGGCAAATTTTTACAAATACTCACTTGTAGGGATAGATTACTATATCAAGTAATTATGTATACATGCTATAAAATATTTGCAGTAGATTTGCATCAACGATGAAATTCCCCGCACAGAAACGCAACTATGAACCAATTTGTCCGTTTAAAATACGTAAAAACGGCAGAGGCTATGGAAACAACACTATAATGTAAACAATGCAGATATCGTTAAAGTCGTTTGTTTAGACATTTGCTTTGACTATTCTAACTTCCCTTCTTGGAGCATTATCGTTTTTCGAGAATTTTTTTAATTTTGCGGTACTTTGGAATTCCAAGGGGGGGCAAGTGCCCCTCTTGCCCCTACGTGCCTGCGCCCATGTGAACGAAGCTTGCTACAAAAAGACGAATTTGCACAAAAGCAAACTCTACTAGGATATTTTTTGTAAATGGCAGGTAACTGCAGTAGCCTACCCACGGGTTAAACCTCAACCAGAAGCGAACAGCGTAATCAACTAAGTGTGATGTATTACATGCCCATAGTTAACATGCTTACGTTTTGTACATTTTTTTAACGAATATTGCTTACTGCATGAAAACACCCTTTATTTCATCTTCAACACTGCGTTAGCGTAATATATATGTCAACTTCCAAGCAGGGCTTCTCAGCTGCTGAAGTTTGTTCCAAAACAAACCACCATAATACCACATGGCTCACTTAAAAACAGTTTCAACTTGCTACCGTGGCCACCAGTCCTCTGTTAACAGTAAGCTTCTTTGTCCCAAGTTGTTTCGGTTGAAATCATCCTAATGCCTCGACAATGTTGTTCACGTCCTTAGCTTGTGGGTGCGGTTCTAGTGCATCAGAAATTGATTAGAGTAGCCTACAATCGGTAAGGTAAAGACAATTTACGGGACAAGCAGGCAGATTATTTCGGCAAGTGATGGTGAAATATTATCGAAAAGTCTTGTTGGGCATTTAATAACGTTACACACAATTTTTTTAGCAAATCTAAAAAGTTTGAAAACCCGACTGAATTAACGAACCTTTATTGGTACCATTCGTTTTTTTTAAAAAAAAACGTGAGGGGTTAGGAGCACTGTACGTAAGGATTTGTGCATTGATGTCATGAAGAATCGGCTAATGGGTCAAGCCAATCCTTATTAAATTCGTAAAAAGCTTTTATTGATTTTTTTGTTTTTTAGGCTGGTTTAAACCAAGAATATGATAAGTACTCATTACATGCAAATGGAATCCTAAGCAAATAGTCTTGATATGTTTTGTAGTACAAAACACACAACCTTAATTTGTCGCAAAAACCACACAACATAACACGATATCGCCATCTAGAGGATAAAATGTGATTCTAAATGAAAATTACGACAAAAATGGCAGGTAGAAAGAATTTAGAACATCACATAAAAAACTAACAGCAAACGATCTAAGCATGCCTTCCACCAACAGTTTTTGTGGAGACAAAACAAAAAGAACATTTTTAGATCCTTTATGGTTATTATTGGGTTCAAAATTTTTTTGGTTTTTGGATAGTTGAAACATTTTAGTTTTGCCAACGATATTCTTGCATCCCTGTTCCACCGCAAAAATCCTCGCCCTCTTCATGTGAAACATTCTACGAAAAAGCTTGCTGAAAAGCTTAATAGCGATGCCACATCTTTTCCGTGATTTTATAAAGTGAAGACACTCCCCAATCATTGCTTCGGCGACTTCTTCTAACTTTTGACTCCAGGATCCTACCAAAAATACAAACAGTCTAAAAGAAATTTTAACACAAAAGTTGTGCTTGGTATAGTGGGTAAAATAAAGGAAACGTCAAAAACATCTTTGTCTCGTGGCTTATAAATATCGAACAAAGTTTGTGGCGTGTATCAGGGACTTTCAGGAAAAATACATGTATGCGCTATTTCGGTGACAACCGTATTCCCGCGACTTTAGAGCGGTTCGGCATGCTGCTGATTTCACTTTTATCTTAATGACGATATGAATGTCTGACATTGAAGTTGCACTGTCGAGTCATGCACGATAAAAACACACAATAAAGTAAGAAGTACCTAAGTGATAATTCCGCTTCTTTCTGAAACGTCTTTGCTTCCTGAACGGTTACGTTTCTTGCAATGTTATTGTGGGTGTACGGTAAAGTTATTGAGACAAATTTGTTTGAACTTGGTCCAACCATACCCTGTATTATGGAAGTTGTTATAGCAACAAAAATGCAGTTAAATTAGAAATCTTACCCGGGTTAAATCCAAGCGGCATTTTTCAAAATCAAATTTCGAAAAGTATTGCAAAAAACCTAGGAAGAGTTCTTCCAGACTGCTGGTGTTACTGCGGGTCGCAATTGAGTCAAGGTCTGTGACAATTTGATGGCGCATTCCTCCAATAATCAAATCCGATTTCTCTGCAGTCAAGAATGTGTAACATTAGGTAATTTTCAATTTTGCAATCCTCCAATAATGAAATCTGATGTCTCTGCAGTTGTTGTAACCTTGGGTAATTTTCAACTTACCTTGAAATCTACACAGACAAAGTATTTTTCATAAGACACACTGAAGGATTGTGCTCGCTGAAGTAGACTACCAGGTTATGAAATCAGATTTCCAAGTATAAATGCAGGAGCAATTTAAAACAAACTTTTCCGACCTTTACCATAGTACAATTTCACGTGTGCTTTGTCTCTTATTAAAAAAGGTATGCTGTGCATTCCATGTTACTAATTTTGAAAAGGGGATATATTAGCTACATTAACATTCATTCTCAAATGTGGCAAATTGGCAAAAGAGATTAATTGGTAGAGCACTACGAAAAACATAGTAATCAACATCCAACAATGATACATTCTATAAATTAAAAGTTTAATACAAAACTGATGTTGTTTAAAATTATTAAAAACACATTTTAGTGGGACAATTGCAGTAGTTGTACAGCAATCTGCAAAAATATCATTCAACTAACAAGTCAAACAAAACAGATTGCACGTCTACCAGCTGTGGGGGGGGTAAAAACAATAAAATGTGTTCTGTTTAGATTGGAAACTCATAATAATAATGTTCCAACCAAAAGCCAGCTAAAAATGATATCTGCAAATTGGTATGTAATTGTTCAATTGCAATCAGTATGCACAGCTTACATGTTTTGCATGTACTACGCTGTATAGCAAAAAATTAAATAAAGCAGGTAGTACAACACCTTAACTACATTGACCAGATGCAAAACTTTATCTAAACCATCAGACAGTTTGCAATAAAAGCACAACGACTAACTTTTCAGAATAAAATTACATACTTTTATGTTTGGCCAGTAGCTCATGCATTGGGGGTATAACAGGTGGATTGACACGCATCAGGTAGAAAAATGCTAGGCATGTTATCATAAACGGTGAAAATCCTTTGTGGTCCAGTCCATGTGCAGCAAGGTTTTTATGTTTTGCCCATTCACGAATGAAGAATACAAATGGTGCCACCTTAGCATTCATTCGTATATACGTGTTCATAGCCCATGTTGTTTTCAATCCAACCCTAAATTTAAAAAATACTTGTGTCTGCATGTAAATATGTTATGGCCCAGACCAGGCACATGAGTAGTCAAAACAACAAAAGAAAGCAGGGTTTTGACTTTGCAGCCACATAATTCTAATTTCAAAACTTAGTCCTGCAAACTGCAATGAATATAAATTTCAAAAGACCACAAAGTTAATTTTACATTTGAAAATAAAATGAATGAAAATAAATAAAATGGAATGATAAAGTACTTCAAGTGCAATTTCTACAATGTTTGTGTACATTGGAAAACAGTTTACTTAAATGAACAAAAATAAATTGAAAACTAGAAAAGTGGCTTTCTCATATACTTCCATTTTATATATTCTATATCCTATTTACCAGTTTACTATACACATAATTTGATCTACACATATGATTGTTTTTGCAATTTACAGTAAACAAATGTTGCGGTTATTTTTAGATTTCTAAGGACAAATCTTTCACAAAGCATCAACTCAACTTTCAAAGTTTTTGTCCATATTCCTTTTGCATCATTATTGTCATATAATTACAAAAAAAACAGTAAAAAAGAAGGGGAAAAATACTTTCAATTTAATCTCATGCTTTGACCATTGATATTGTCATTCAAGGTCAGTTTTTAAACACAAATTTTCCTAGATAGCCTTAACTGTTGTATTAAACACTATAAAATAAAAAGTTGTTTGCTACAAAGGTATACATAACAACTTGTTTTTCACTTAATTTTGTTTCGCAAAAAGGACAGTTCAATGACCTTTTAACACCGTTTTTATAAACAGCATGCAGTCCTTAGTGTTCAACGATACTGTTTTGCCTAATTTATACATGATGTAAGCATTGATTCTTGAGTTGATTTGTCAAAAATAAAGCTACGAAAAATTCTTAACTGTGTTGTAATGCCTACAAGTTGACCTTTAGTGACCAGCCGTTATGCAGCTCCCAAGATGACAACAAGAATTTAAAGACCATTTATCACAGGTTTCGAAAAAGTTAAGTTTATTTTTTCACCTTTATGTTGATCAACAATGTTTTGCCTGACATAAATGAAACCGAAGCACATTTATCGAGTTTAAATTACGTCTTAGATGTGAAATCTTCGCCAAGACTGAAAATGCGCGTGATAGCCTAATAAAACGACACAGCATTGCTGCACAAAAAACAGCTGATGTCTAATCACCCAGCTGACTGTCTAGTAAAACTTCTGTCCTGGCATCAAGCTGAGCACTCCCACTCTGCCGCCTCAGACTGATAGTGTACACATATTATGGGCTGAAAAGGTAACTGGCAAAACTTTAAATACTAAACGAATACCCTGCTCAAACAATTGGTAAACATTTTCAAACATTTCTGCACCATAGGGCTTGTATTTCTGGCCTAAAAGTAAAACCGATCATTTCTGGGTTTAAAGGGTGAATCCAATAAAAAGTTACAAAATACTTTAGTATACCTTACATTGCAGTAACCAACAAAGCATGAAACTCCAGATTTTGTACTTTGGTCAGTACAGCCATTTTCAAAAAAATAGTTTTTGGGGCCTGTGGGTGAACGGCTGGGTTATTCTGCGTCAAACTTCAGGGGATCAAATTTGGATCAAAAACTAACATCTGTGTAAATTTGAATAAATTGAAACACTCTTTCTTGACCAAACGCGTATAACAAACCAGCATTAGACAGAAACTAATATTGTGAGGCTTAGGGGTTAAAAAAGGTAAATCATTTTTTATGGTGTCACAAAATTCTTTAAAATACCGGTACATTGCACCAAACAACAAAGCATGAAACTCCTAGCTCATGCACTTTAGTCAGTACAGCCGTTTTTTTAAATACGTTTTGGGGGCCTTGGTTAATCCTCTGGGTTATTTGGCGTCAAACTTCAGGGGGATCAACAACTAACATCTGTTCAAATTTGAATAAAGTTGAAGCACTCTTTCTTGACCAAACACGTACAACAAACCAGCGTTAGACAGAAAAAATAAATTAAAAAAATAAAATACGAACAAAAACAATTTGTGTTCCATTCAGGGTAGGGGACCCATAATAAGCGTATAATTTAAAAAAATACCTGTTTTCCAATGATATATCAATATCCAAGTTCAATGGTTCATATTTAAGTGCTAATAATGGAACATTTGCTTCAGTAATGACTGTAACCATTGATAATCCATCTATGTACTGTTGCACATTTTTGCCTGGATGTAAAAGTACATATTCTATTCACAAAATCAGTATTTAGGACATAATTTTGTCAATAAATCTCTTCAACTCTCAGACCACAATGTTTAAGTGGTTAGCCCAAATGCTTGATCTCACAGGATCGTGGGTCCCCAACCTGCCTTGACCAATTGTGTTTCCCCAATAAAGTAAGCCACTTTTGCTCCAAATCAGTGTACCATGATAGGTGGCACTTAATGGAAGTCATGACTTTCCAAAAAGTTTAAAAAGTCAAACAAAAACTTGAAAGGCAAGTTAGCCATATTTTTGCAATTTATACACAACATATCTTTTTGCATGTTTATTCATATACATCATTTGCTATACTTGTACAGTTGTTGGCTACAGTTGCCTAGGTTTATGAATGTTCTATTCTTTGCATTGCATTTTAACATCATTATTGTTTCTGCAAGCAGAATCTAATGGGTTTCCACACACATGCGTATAAGATATTTTAAAGGGTGTGATCATTTCTATTTTTTTGGAAAGACAAATTGATAAAAAACAGGTAAAGGATCTGTTCAATTCAACCCAAGCTTTAAAACTTTATGATCATGCCATTTTACAATATTAGCATGTTGAGGTAGTCTGGTTTTACAACAACATATACTGTGGGTGAACTACTGGGTCATTCAGAGTAAAACTTCATAAGGATCAACTTAGATAACTACACATGTATAAACTTAAAAAAGTTAGGTAACCAAACAGAAGAAACAAGCAGTTGAGTTTGACCAAAAAAAAGAAGGGAAATCATAATGACCCCTTGGACTTGCCATTTCAACATTGAACCCATTACAGGCTGGCAATTCAACATTGAACCCATTACAAGCAGGGAGTCGAACCGGAACTGAACCCGAACCCGCGAACCGGTTTGAGCGGTTAAATTCATTAAACCCGAACCGAACCCGAACCGCTAATTACGATTTTCTAAAAACCCGAACCGGAGTTGAACCCTATATTTTGTTTGGCGTTGGACCCGAACCGGAACTGAACCAGTAAAAATGCAGTCTGTTTTATATTTTGTGATTTTTTTTCAAAACAGCGCACTTAAGAATACGTGAGATAACACTTATAGGGCATGTAAAAATAACATATATAGTATACTAACTGTTTCTTTTATCGGGTAATTGGAACCGATATAAATGTGTGCTCTCGTCGTTGGCAAAAATATAAACACATGTGTTACGCTTTTACGTCGACGCCCGGTCATTGTACCAGTTGCAAAAGACGGCAAGTGACTCGTCGCGGTCAAATCAGTGAGCGCTATACAACGTTATAACGCCAAGTCGCGAGTCGCTATAACAACGCCCTATAACGACGGTTGTGCGTTGAAGGCATAATTAACGATTAGCGCACTTGTTACGCATCTGATCACGTCATTACGTTTATGCGATTAAACGACGGTTGCAACGTTTTACCAGCATCTATTTGTTTCAGACTTTTTTTTCGACACAACAAAAATTTAACGGTCATGGCGTTAGGCAGCGATTGGAAGCATGGGATTGTCTGTTAATATCGCAAAAACAGTGATGGAATCCCATAACATATGACGTTTGCATCATTTTTTAACCCCATACAAACATAAAAATGCTGTACACGCTGCAAAGTTCACATTTTGTGTTGCAAAATCGCTAGTAGTTTAATTGAAATTTAAAATCACAATGTCCCAGCTTTACATCACCCAATGTTTGAACTTGCTAGGATGCCTGTTTTTGCAGTTGTTTTAGGTTAACATACGTTATACATTAGTACACTAGACCTCAGTGCTGGATTAAGGGTCTGCTGGCCTGCAGGCACATTTTACAAGTGGCCCGAAAATCAGGGTTGTCAGGTAAAAAATTAGAATTATCAGTTTTGCCAAATCATTGCCACAAAGTCTACTGATTTTAAAGAGGCCTGGAATTTTGACTGGCCTGTAGGCACGTGCCTACTTTGCCTAATGGTTAATCCGGCACTGCTAGACCTCTACCTTCAACAAATCAAATTACCACAGCATGCTTACAACATAGTTACTTCTACTAAAGGCAATAATAATCACTAAATAAAATTGTGTAAGTTATTTTTTAACCTTAAGCTAATTTTTCTGGCTTAGTGGATTTGGGGGCATTTAGTTTCAATGCAGTTGTGCAAAGTTTTTTTCCCAGTGTTTTTCTTTGTTTTGGTTGGTTCTTTTTTACATTATAAATGAAAAATATGTTTTATAATGTATTAAACTGGTCTACTTTAGTTGTTGTCGAGATTAATGATTGCCCAGTCAAAAATAATATAAGAATTGGATTCGATATTCTAGATTCGCATCAATTATTCTAGAATACCCAATTATTCTACTTTGAACATCCCTAATTGAAACGAATGAAGATTTGAACCGGTTTAAAAACCGCCAACTGGTTCGGACCGGATAATTTGCACAAACCGGAACAAAACCCGAACCCGAAAATACACATTTTTAAAAAACGGAACCGAACCCGAACCCTTCAAAACAAAACGAAGTGAACCCGAACCGAACCTGAACCCGTATGACAAGCGGTTCGACTCCCTGATTACAAGCATTACATTTAGGCATTGCCTGTCCACCAATCCAAATTTTGTTTTTTTAACACCACCTTCTTTCAAATGAGGTGTTAAAGCAGAGGACTTGGAGATAAAGCAGTGGATCTCAAAATTTTTATATATGTTTATGTCAGTTTTGTTTACGACAGTTTGTCTTTAGCTTGAGAACTTACAGTCCATAAAACTGAATGCATACTGTCCATCTTAAATTATTCTTTGACTGACACTTATTTAGTAGCATAATCTAACATCAAACAAGGTTGTAGAAGATTTTAAAAACCGCTTAGATGAGGTGGCCCAAGTGGCAAAGATGATGAGAGTAAACAACATTTGCTTAAAAGTTTTGGGTTCTATTACCGCCTTGTCTAGTTGGCTTAACCTGACCAAGAAACTTCAGTAGTATTGCAACCTAATCCAAAAGACCCAATGAACTGCATTATTTTGAAAACATCAACACCCTAAGCCACAAAGAAACAACTGACCAACAATAAGTCAGACTAAACATTGCACTCATTAAGCCTGTTCACATGCACAAATTTACACGGGTAAATTACGAAAATTTACCTCGTATTGTCAGAAAAGAGGAAAAGAAAAAAGACACATGGAGTAAATTACTGGGTAAGTTATGAAAAATTTACCCGAGTAAATTTCAAAAACACGCTGGGTAAATTTTACTGGATGCTCTTCTCACAACATCTGTGGCTTCACAGGCACAATGTGTTTTAAAAATTGGTTGGCCGGAACCTTAACAACATGCAAACAGCAACGATCATTAAAAACTTGTTGACTGCTAATAAATGCAATTGATTTTGCTTTACATGACCTAACAACATTGTGTTGTTTTGTTTTATAAAAGTTTAAATGCTCAGACAACAGACAATTGGCTGAAAATTTAAAACATGTTCAAAAAGGCGTACATAAAAGAAGAACGCTGTCCAGGAAGCCGTTACACCTAACCAACACTAATTTGATCCCCGAGAATTACATTAAAATCAGGGTAAATTTTTCGCCATGTGAACAGAGGGCATTTTGGAGTAAAAATTTACCCTGAATGCGAAGTCAGAAACCGGAGTAAATTTGAGGATAAATTTTGAAATTTATCTGCTCATGTGAACAGGCTTATTGTGAGCATACTGTATTTATGTGCCAAGGATGAAAAAGAAACAAACAAGTGGTGGCATAATAGACATGCATTGACATGGTGGTGTGTCCATAAATTACCTGCATTTGTAAACAAACCAACAGCTCCTGCGCGTTCAAATTTTTCAAACCGTTTCTGTGCATCAGAAGTTAGTTGAGAAACAGTTAGTATACTTTGGTTTTGTATGTCATCGCAGGAAATGTTGCTTAATGACACATCAAGATCTGCATTGTTGGATGCAAGCCCACTGATCAAAGTTCCAAAAGGCACTAAAATAAACCAAATGATAAATTGCCCTGACCGTTTTACCACATTTAAAATTATACATACTTTATTGTATTTACTCCTTATTGTTATTTTACAGACGAACAGTAATTTGTCTATTTTAAGAAAAGGGCATATATACCTGGTACAAGCTTGGTTTGCATGTGCCAATTGAAAAAATCTCCAAGTATTGAAGCAAAAAACAATTTTCCTCTTAACACAGAAGAAGATATTCTAAACTCATTGAAAAACAATTCAAATTGTTCAGACATCTAAACAGACAAAAGTAGCCACAATACATTGTAGTGAACCTATGTGTCAATCAAGTCACTTACAGTTGCTGCATTACGTAGTTTATTCTTAAAGGCTGCACATAACATTTCCTTTGAATCTTTTACAACTTTGTCAGGTTTGCTTCCAGGCATGTCTTTAGGTGTTAGTTTTGCAATCCTGATCAAAGGTCCACTATCCGAATGCACAGAGAGATTTTCAACCCCTCTTTTATCAGCAAACTCAACAATGAAATTTGAGATCTTTAAAGTAAGAAACCACTGTAAATAGTATGTTTTGCTGTAGTTTAGGATTATATTACATAGCTAAGAGAGCAAATAATGTACAGTACTTTGAAAATAAACTTAGATAACATAACATGTTATTTTGGCAGAGTGCACTGTAATATCTTTTTAGGGCTTGATGACATGTGTATGTCTAAAATCCATCACCTGAAAGATGCAAGTTAATTTACTTTTACATCTTTGTGTGTTGCAAATTTAGTTTGTTAGTGTTTCACAGGTGTAAAAAGGTTGGTAAACATGGATTAGAAGAACTATTTTACAAGTTACTATAATTTGTCCACAACAATGAACGACCGCACATGCAAATACAGCAAGGGTTTCAAGGTCATTGTAACTTAACTCATTATATATATATATATATATTAAACCACAAAAAGGTTTAAATTTGCCTACATGCCAGTGTTGTGCACCGCTGGTTGCAAGTGATTACAAGGTCATCTTTTACAAATGGAAGCCTGATAAACTTACATCAGAAGGATGTGACTGTGGTAGTTGTGTAAGTGACAAAACACTGCCCTTTGTTGCACAAAAGCTGTAAACAAAGTCATACAGTTTTTCACTGCTGCAATTAATTGGGCCAACTCGGAGAAAAATGCTCATAAGTCCTTGTTTTTGTATTCCAGAAACAATTTGTTTGTAGTTTTGTGCAGGATCCAACAGAAAATGCCTAGGGTCAAACCCTTGCTGGTGTTCTAAGAAAAAAAATGTTTAGATTTAAATTGTAGTTTATTAGCAATCATACTACTGTGACCATTAGACATGGATTTACATCTAGTAATAAAAATCTGATCCATTGTTATGTCACATCATTACTTGAATAACAGTTTCTTGTATGTGCTATAGTAAAGACTGCTGGAAGAGTTCACAATTTGTTGGTACATAATGCTTGGCAGCAACGGTTTATTTATAGCATGCCTGTTTAGCTCATGTCTCCCTACGGGCCAACAAAAGGGTAAGACTTTGTGACTAAAATAATACTATTATCTAATCTTTTCTAATCTCTGACATTGGACTGATCGGACAAGCACAAGCTTTGCATGAACTAAGCGTTGGCTAAGCCAGCTTGTAGTTTGATACACACCCTTACAACAGATGAATTGTTGATGTCATCTTTGGGGAATACAAGTTTTTTTTTTATAATTTTGTTTTTGAAAAACTAAAGTCCTGGTAAATTGTTTCTGGGAATCACTCCCTGTTCTATTGCCATTGTTACAATCATTTCCACCCCCTTTTATTACTATATATAGACACTGAAGATGCTTTTTAGCAAAATTAATTTGTTATTTATACAATGTCAACTGATTTTAATCTGGAAATAAACATTTCCCAAACCTGTGAAAAACCAAGTCTCAACAAACAAGAGAAAATATAACTTACCAACATTTATGTTGCATGACTGCGAAGTCATCGTGTATGAGTTACTTATGTTTCTTGCAACAATGCGCTTGCATATTGAAGAAAACATATCTACATAAACTTTTCACAAATAACGGCAGCAGTATTCAAAGCTAAAATCCAACAGAAATTAAATTTTCATGGTTAGTTGTTACCAATAATCACCATTTTCTGTGCCGTACAATTTTAAAGTGTCCAAGAAACATCCAATAAAAGAATTTTTCATGTCCTGTAACCTATCTTAAATTTTAAGAAATGAATGTTATTGCTAACACAAAGACAACACATGTCGATATTGTTTCTTGTCGTTGACGTTGTGAACTCTTTTAGCTCTTTAGAACTACTTGTTATATTACATCTAAACTGCCAGTTCCAGGATTGCAGCTACAGTGCATCACAAAATAATATTTTAGCCCTTGGCTAATCTTGGCTAAAGTTATTTGGCATTGAATTAAGTGTTTTTTGTTTTTATTTCACCACGTGTGCTAAGCCGCCCACATTGCGATTTTCAAGCAAAACAAATTAGGTAATTCCCCTGTTTGAGTCATGGAATTTCATGCGAGCTCTGTTTTTTATGTTTAGAATAGCACGTTTACCCGGTGATTTGTACTTTTGTTGCATTTCAAAAAAATGTATCACATAGCAATAGGGTAAAGCAGAAATAGTTTGTGTGTATGTACCTCTCCAGTTTATAACAACCACCACTGCTACGCAAAAGTACTTCGCCTGTCTGCACTGAGCGGAAAATGTCGTTCATCTCTACCGGCACGCGAAAAATGATGATGGAGATTGCTTTTATTACATCGATGTAACAACCATACAATAATACAAGTGCAAACCAAGAAACTCTTAAATTTTGTTTGTCTACTGCCAAGAGGTTTTATCTTTTCCGAACAACAGTTTCAGCAGAGTCCTCTAATAGGAGTCATCCAACACCATTGTGACGTCAAATTTGTCACGCTTGAGTGCGGCGGTACGCTAGGACAAGCGTCTGCTGCTAGAGCAGTGGTTCCCAAACTTTTTCATGTTTTTTTCAAAACGGTCCCTTTGCCATTTTTTCGAGGGCTCGCGGTCCTTAAACCTAAATGTGTATTACATAAAAACGAAAGTTGATTGCATGATTTTAGCTAGTTATGCAAAATTGCGCATAACAATCATCCAAAGACAGCATGTGACATCACAAACAGGACAAAACCATTACGATTGTGCGCGAACAATTGCATTTTTGATAGTTGTCATTTAATAAAGGCCATTGTTTAGCAATGGAGACAGTCGATTCTCAATTCTACTTTGATTTAAACTTATTTAGTGGCACAAACTGACGCCAAATAAGATTATAGAATTACTTCAACCGCTTCGCGGTCCCCCAAAATTGCCTCACGGACCCCAGTTTGGGAACCGCTGTGCTAGAGTATGCGAATTTGTACACTTTTGTGGATTTAGATATATGTATGCATGCATAATGCGTAAACTTATCGAAAAAAATCTGAAAGAATAGTCTCTTGCGTCAGGAAAAGTTTGTGATAAATGTCAAACTATTTGTTTTCCGTGCACATCAATAAATTATACATTTTTTGTAGGACTTAATATTTCCAGTAACCATGCCACCAACACACTGTGCAGTTCCTGGCTGTAACTATTCAAAGAGGGCTGCAAAAAAATGTGGAAAAAGGATACTGTTCAGTAAGAAGAGTAGATTTGGCCAACACAGAAGAGGAGAAGAAACACAGAGAAAATTTAACAAATTTTCTATTGTCAATGCGAGACGTTAGATTGGGCGATCAAATCAAAGGAATGCTTCACAGGGAATCGTAAGTGTTTTTAAGACTTGTTGTGAATACTTTTATCTTCCCACCTTTTTATGTCTCCGTTGAATTTCTTGTCTTGCCCATTTTCCTGCAACATACTTATGTACTGTTTAAACTTTACAGATCATTTTATTAAAATCCATCTGTTTTATTGTGAACTTGTATGAGCATTAATAAATTTGAATTGTTTTTATCAGGGCTGCTATTTGTGAGCACCATTTCAATAGTGGTGACATACTGAAAAGGGGTTCCCAAACGGTCCTAAAAATAGGTGCAAAACCGTGCTGAAATTTGCCCAAAACAAAAAGGAATATATATTGTAAGTGCGAGAAAATCACCAACACCCAGGCAGCCACTTCTTTTTTGGCGCCACAAAAGTTTCGAAGATTTGTTAGTTGCAGCAAATAAACTTTCAGAAAGTATGAAAGGTATGGTTTTAAAATAATGAGCCCAATCTTAGAGGCAAGGTTACTCAAGGCTTTTTCTTTAGCAAAATGGATATATTACATGCATAAGGAAAAATTGTATTTTGAATACAAAGTGGAAGGTGTAGTTATTCCAAAGTTCAGGTGAGAATTTAGTCATGTTCATATTGATATCAGGTGTTAAACAAATGAACTCTAAGGTTGGCATCAATAGAGATATGCAGGTGGTTACATTTTCAATCAGTGGGTGGGATATTTCACCAGACCAAGTAGGTAATTTCACCACCAGCACAATACATTCAATTTTATGTGAGTATCTTAATAGTTTATTTTACCACAATGTATTGCATAAATAATGAGGTGTTTTTAGGTTTTGTGGAGGAATTAAAAGTATGTGAAGGTGTGGATAAATTAGATTCTGCAAATGTTCATCCCCATCTTAAGTGGAAAGGAAATAAACTTATTTGTGAAAATGTTTATCGGTCTCATAACTGCACCATTATTGGTAGATATTTTATGTCCTGACCATTTTGTGATGTTTATGTATGTATTTTTATTGCAGTACATTCTCCAGATTTAAGTAAATGCAGTAATTGTGAGTCACATAGATTGAAATTAATTGACAAAATCAACAATTTCATTGAAATGTCAGAAAATGGTATTGCATCTCCAAAGGTAGGTAATTTTGTGTGCATACATTTTATGTTACTTGCCTAAATAACATTTCTTTATCAGGAAAGGAACAATTCAACAGCATTGAATTCATGGCTGAAGCTATTCATGGACAATCAAACCATGAATGCTGGATTGCCAAATAATCTTCATCGGTTTCAATCTGACATTATACGATGGTGTATTGAGCTGTACAGCCGATCTCCTTCTGCATGTCAACATTTGCGCTCAAGTAAAGTGTTGATACTCCCTTCTGCTACTACATTAGGCTCTTATAGGTATGTCATTTAGTACCACCTAATTTATTTGATTTGTAACTATTAAAATAATTGTGGGCTTTTGTGTTTCAGAAATTGTATTACACCAAAACCTGGCATTAACCCATTGGCTACATGTGAAATTGAGAGAGTTACAACTCACAAAAAAGATCTTCCTGCATTTATAACTTTGGATGAGATGAAAAGTTAGTTGGGTGCCAGATACTTATCACACTGCCCATGTATTTGATAATAATTAAGTTTTTTTCTATAAAGTCAAAGAAAACTTGGTTATTCATAAAGGAAGGCTTCTTGGTTTTGTAGATTATGGTAACACCAAAGTTCCTACATTGGCTACTCATATACTTGGTATGCATTTTTCTGTTAATAATTTTAATTTATCTTTACAAAAATAATCTTTTGAACAGTGCTTTATTTGCGAACAATTAAACGGGAGATATCACTGCCATTAGCATGGTATCCGACCATGGTGACTCCTGCATATCAACTTGCTTTGAAATTCTGGATGGCATTGAAAGAATGTGAACGAAGAAGTGTTCACATTCATGCTTTAGTGGCTGATGGGCTGATTTTTGAAAATATATTTTTTGCAAATGCATGCGAAAGTACACGTATAAACAACTTTACAATGTATGTTAGTACAGTTTCATCTTTGCAGATTTCAGTTAGTTGATCTTTAAGATTTAAAAATGTAGGATCGTCATAACTTGAATTAAGTACATAACTAAAATCAATAACAGTTGGGTCCTTGCTACCTTCTTTTGTTAAATTGAGATATATTTTTTGAAGCAAGTATAGTAATAACTCCGAAGGACATTTTAAAGAATTTGAGCCAGGTACAAATTCCATCAATGGTATTAAGGTTCCTTGGGGAGAGTCACGACATATTAGTTCAACAATATTTTTATGATTGTTGAATTTTGTAAGTGCCTTTTTTACAACAAAACCACCCAGATATTCAATAGTTTCATTTTCATGAGCATTGATACTACCTATTGAACAAACTTGTTCTTTAGTAGGAGGTTCTATAATAGTAAACTTTTGTGTATTGTGTTACAAGCCAATTGGGATTCTTATTTTTCTGATAAGTTTGAATTAAATGTGTAACATACTGTTCGCCCTCTGTGGTGAGCAACACATTCTGTGGCAAAACCTTAGAAACGGTGATTTTGCTCGTGCTGCTCTGTGCTAAGGAAGGTGGTAATTCAAGGTCGTCATCGAATGAGAAGTCTTTCACAAGTTCTTGCAAAATTTCATCAGGAATATCAATAGTTGTAGTTTTATGATCCATAATAAAAAACTGAGTATTGCAGATTATTGATTTATGATATGCAGACACGATTTAATTTATTGATCTGCACGGAAAACAAATAGATTGACATTTATCACAAACTTTCCCTGACGCAGGAGACTATTCTTTCAGATTTTTTTTGATAAGTTTACGCATTATGCATGCATACATATATCTAAATCCACAAAATTGTACAAATTCGCAGACGCTGCTTTTTACACGCGCTGCTATAAGGCTTTTCAGAAAAATTGTCCTAGCGTACCGCCGCACTCAAGCGTGACAAATTTGACGTCACAATGGTGTTGGATGACTCCTATCAGAGAGGACTCTGGTTTCAGTGCTACTGGAGGGGGATACCCGAACATGATGTAGTCTTGTAGCAGTAATGAATAGAGCTGAATAACGCGCTCCAAGGGTTTCACGGTTGCGTAATACTTAAGGGGCATTTCTTCGTCGGTATGGTGACGATTGGCAGCCCCATGTTGAATGTGTGCCGGTGCACCAATAAACTTCAGAAAATACCTATAACGAAACGCGGGTTGTACTATAACATGATTTTTGTTTGATGCAATTTTTTGATTGAAAGAGAAAAGTGTCGTGTACAACTTTTACCTTACGTCTTCGTCGATCGTTACCTGATGTCCAATAAAGTCGTATTTTACGGTACAAGGTGTGCACGAATAGGTAAATCTGTTCCAATGATCGTTGTGGCTTTGAATGGCTTTAGGAGCCTCAAGAACCAGGTAATTAATAAAATCGCTAAAGGTGGCAAGTTTGCCGTCTTGGTAAAAAATAAATGAAAAACCGTGTTGGTTAAATCGATAAATTTAATCTTGCAATCAGTTTTCTTTAAACGTGTTATTCATGTAAAAAAAACTATAAGGCCAACCTTTAACACGTACTTGGAACGAATAGATCTGGACAGGTCAGGAAATTCTGGGCCAAGAGGTTCCAGTTTTTCGCGGTAAGCGGATATCATTCTCTCGAAAGGCTCGCGAACTGTCATTGATTGCATCCAATCAGTATTCAGAAGATATTTTTCTCTTTCCTTGGCCAACATTTTGACTTTAGGGTATTTTTGCACTGTAAACTATCCGCAAAAATCACTATTAATTTTCCTGGAAAAACTGTTGAAGTAGAGAATTTACCTCCTTTTTATCAAACCCCTTGAGTTGACCCAGTTTTTCCAATGTTACAATTTTATATTTTTCGTCTATCATCATCCACGTCTTTGCGTGACTGACGTTTTGCTGCATATCTATACGAAGCGAGTTTACCTTGCTAAACTTAACAGCTCAAAAAGTTTTATTAGAATGATTGGAACAAAATATTTTCGAAAGTGCAAGGGATTGCACCCACAAATTGCATTATATTTTAGCATAAAAACCGAGCTATAAACACATTAGGATATTTATTTATTTTTACCACAGACCACTTTCTAGCTATAGGCTACGTGTCCAGAATGTCTGTTGAGTGGAGAGATATTTATTTCTCCGTATCAAATTACAAAATATTTTCAGCTTAGCTACCAAATTTGTCGCATGTTTTCTGAATCAATGCTTTGCGCTCATCTTGTCGTTGTTTCATTTTTTCCATAAAAGTTTCTTCATCAGTTTTTGCAGCTGTTGTAGGGTGATTTATGGGACCGTCGGTGCTTGTAGTTACTTTCTCTTTGATCTCATCGTTTATAAGCCATTTGGTCCGAAAATGTTCGTGATGGGATAAATAGTGAAAGGCTAACAACACAGCAATAACTATGAGAACAATCTTCAACACTCCTTTCGGATATTTCATTGCTAGCACTCGGCTGACTGTCTGTATATAAGAAGAAAATAAAGTGATTTCCATTTTGCACTGAAGTTTCGTATTTAGTAAAAACCCATATTTGTTTGACAGGGTCAAACGAATGAAATTATTCGAACGGATCAATCAATTTTCTGATCATTTGCTATAAAATATACAATGCAGTTGTTGCCAACACTTTGACATTAAATTCAAAGTAGCTACGTATATTGCAACCATGCGTGGTTGCTTCAATCAGCCATTGTTTGTCTTCGTTTTACAACAAAAGTATTCAACTTCAATGAACTTATAAATTCGCCACAAGCAGAACCCAGAACCCGCGGGTTCAACTACCGTCTTATGCAACCGGACGTACCCCGCCAGGTTCGTGCGGTCGGTTGCGATCCTACGGCAGAACACACCCAGAAAACGGATTTCAACCAACATTCAAATAACAGGACACTTGACTCGGTAACCCACGTTTTTTTCGGTGTCCTTGCTGTTTACTCAACTGTCCAACAATGGAACTGTGATGATTTAGTGACAATGCAAATAAAATCTTGACTTGACTTGATGCAACAACATATTAAATTACTGCAGATCATCATAATGACGCAAAACGAAACATTGTAAAAAAGCAGTGGGTGTTGTTGCCTCATTATTATGCTACACCGCTCAATAACTTCCGCGTATCGTGTAAACTGTAAGATAAATCAAGATTTTTCAATTTGTGGGTCGTAGAGCACTGATGAAGGGGTCGCAACGATAAAACTACCATATCTTCGATATCTCTTTGAGGTTTCAATAAAACGGACTTGACCCATGACCACGTTGCTGTCGCCATTTCACCTAGTAAATCGAGTTCCGGGCCCACAAAAGACTTTTTTTAATTCGGGCCCGGGCCCAGTTTTAAGTTGCACTTTTGTCTTGTCCCTGACTATTTTGGAACGAAATACGAATTTTTTTTGTGACATGAGACTGACCTTACTTAAACCTCATAAAAACGAGTTTAACAGATGGTTACATAGAAAAAAAGAATGACTGACATATTAAGGCTTGGGATAGTAAATACTGTTCGTACGCAAGTAGATTTTGGTAGTTTCCTGTACATTAATAAATAGTACTAAGTTGCATAGGCGCCGAGTTTTACAAAACCGCAAGGTGGCAGACGTAAAATATGATGTCATTTTGTGTGACGTCACTAATGCGTGCAAGCACAAGAACTCAAATTCAAAGCCCAACAAACTTCCAACACAATGCAACGTTCGTAAAAAAACGTGTTTGAAATAATATTCAGCTGGCAATTGCAACACGTTGCTGTAGCGTTTATCAGTGGTTTAGCAACGTTCAAAAAATGTTTCGTCAAGTTGTTGCTGCTTTATATCACCTCAAATAACAATTTATTACAACACATTTGCATTGCACATAGCAATGGCCGAACATTCACTGACAGACAATTTTGTGTTTGACGTCATAAACAAGGCACTAACCCAGTGGTTCCCAACCTTTTTGTTACATTCCTCCCTTTGTCCATTTATGAACTATTCATGCCTCTCCATAGGATAAAAAACAAATATAACATACAAAATTATAGCAATTTAAAATATCAATTTGTTTCACATTACTACTCAATGCGAAATTCGCTTTCGTTTGCGCTCTGAAAATAGTTGTATACGCGGTCGCGGCGCAGTTCATTTTTACTACTCGTGTCTCTTAAATACTGCTAGTTGACTAAAACTTAGGCCACAGCTAAAATCTACACAAGACAATGGTATGCAACTAAGAATCTAGTTTCATTACACCTACTGTTTATAAACTGTTGACTGTTCAGTTTTTAAGCAACTTAGCAACAGCCAGTTTGTCAAAAACAAATGTTAAAACAATGGACTTTGTTACGACAATAATCGATTAATTTAAGCGCCTGAAGCATGCAGCCGAAATATACTAAAGACCTTATAATTAGGGATGTCCATTTCAGAATCCTTTGCAACCAACCGGTTTCAAACGTGAACTGGATTCAAATTATAATGGATATCCCTAACGTATATGCAAAAATATTCTGTAACATTTCCAAAAGAATTTTTTTTTACAGTTTTCATGAAATTTCTCCCCTAAATTCATTAAATTCCTCCCTGGTTGGGAACCACTGCACTAACCACAACAGGTTGCAGTTTCAAGTCACGTTTTGTGGTTGAATCGCCAGCACGCTTGTTAAAAGGCAAAATTGTTGCTAATATTCTTCAGATTTTACGATATTTCGTACGATACCGCCACGAACTAACCAAAATTTTCACGGTGGCCGCCACCGTGCTTTACAAACCCAAGGTGGCGGCGCCACCCCGCCACCGCCTACTCGGCGCCTATGCTAAGTTGGCTACAATGTGTTGGCAAACCTATTGGGACTTCAAGTAAAACAGTTGAGACACTATAGGTTAAATAAACTCCCAATAGTAGTTCTGCGATTGCTATGCTTTCTATTACTTCCGTTCCGTTCGAACGTAATTCGTCACAAAACTCAAACCTTAAATTATCCCTTCAAACCTGGTGCAAACTAACTTGCTTTACAACCAATTTATGTTACATATCGCCGTTTTCAAGTACCAGCAGTAATAGACAGTTTTCATGGCCTCGTTCATGGCCCAGTTAAACATGGTCGATGAAGCCTACATCCCCACAAAAACGCAGTCTTTAGTACTGTAACGTCCCGTGAACGCGCTCCGGTTATAGCGCCGAACGTCACACGAGAAGAGAATTGAAACGCAATTCCTAATAGCCTCCAACAAGCAGTTCACACAGATAGGTGTTTTGCTGATCTTATTAGGCAAATTCTTTAAACGCAGGACAAAGAGGACGGTAGGAGACGATGGAAAACGAATAGGAAACGGTTTCTGCATAAAGCATGACATTAACACACTGCGCTTTGAATGCAGAAATATAGCACAAATCTTAACAACTGTTGTGGTAACCGGAGAGAGTAAATAGCGAGGGTATTCAACTCGCATCAATTACTGGTACCCACCTAGAAATACAATAACATAACATATATCACCACAATGCGCCTTTATGACGTCACACACAGTCCTTTCCAAGCTGTTGGGCGACAGTACAGGAATATATCACGCTTCACGTGAGGAGAAAACAGGAATACTGCGTGAATAAAATGCAACTTAAGCACCTTGTCTAAACCCAGCTACACGTACAGTACAACTATTACAAAGCGAATGACTTTTTTTGCAGTTAAGTTCGCATTCATCATAATAATTCACGCTTGGGGAGACATTAAACACATATGTACAAAGTGACTCACCAATAATCGTCAACACGAAAATAAACAGCCTTTTCTAGTTCAACCGACGCAGCACCGTGCTCCACGGAAGTCAGCAACGAAAAGAACTAAACCACGTAACCACGTTGCATTATGACACAAAACTGGCAGTCGATTATTACGTCACACAACGCAATAGATTACAACACAAGTTGTACTGAGGAAAAGTGGGAATCAATAGAAATCTGCAATTACTGACAAATAAGATTTAACAAGTACTGATCTTTGAAACAGCACAAAACTAAGCACAAAAAGGCTTAAGCACCAAACTTGACTTCAGGTAAACTTTCTTTGACCAAACGATCTTGTTCCCACTAAATAGAAAAGGTCATTTTCAGGCAACAAGAAATATTTTAATTTATTGTAGTTCTTTTTTTGCTTTTTCTACAACGCTGATTCTAACCATTGGTTTAGCTTTTATAAACACCAAATCTCGTGTGGAATTGGTATTCCGTTGCTGACTTTGCAATTAATTATGTCTTATTTTTCTATCAGCGAACTGAGAACGGAGCTCAATCGCCGTTGCCCGCTTTTCATACTATGCTGTTGAATCGGATGAGCCCGGTTCTACCTGAAACCGAATGTTTCTTTAAAGAGTCGGATAATTTCTGTCCGATCTAACCGATCTGTAAATAATAATATTTTAGGGCACTTTAACCGCGTTTATCACATATACAAGCAGCACAAAATATCAGACATTTTGCAAAAAAAAGTGTTTCATACTTTGTGGACAACATTGGATTTTTTCAATGACCTACATATTTAATCGAAAGTTTTTGGACCGAAATTCTATCGTTATTATAAAGATACGTTATCGTTAGAAATGTGGAGGCCAACTACAATTTTAATGCACTAACTCGTATTATTTAACGCCTGCTGATGCGTAATTAATTGTGTTAATAAACTGTTAAACTGATGGGTTCGGACTGAAACCGAAAAGTCGCGTGTAAGTTTTGCTCCTAGGTCAACAGTGTTTTTTTACAGCAGGAGAGTTGTGTTGCCTTAAGGATCCCAATTCTGGTGATTTTATGGTTGTCTCGGCCGTTGTTGACAATGTGTTAATAAATTACTGAGCTTTCGCTGCCTCAACAGATATACCATGTTGAAAAATTATATTAAGTTAGTTGACAAGATGTTTTGCAGCGTTTAAAAGATTATTATGGTATCCTTAAACCATAATTACGTTAAAAGGCAAAAACATCTAGATAGATGGGTAGAATAAAATGAAACAAAAAGGGATTTAAACCAGGTTAAAAACCACAACCAGGTTCGGACCGGGTATTTTGCCCGTCTCGGAACAAAACCCTAATCCCAAAATATTTCTTTTAAAACCCCAACCCAACCCAACCCTTTAAAAACAATATACAGTGAACCCGAACCGAACCTTAATCCATACACACGGTTCAACTCCCATCAAAAACGGTAGAGATACTAACGTAAGAACTCACAGTAGAAAAATAAAGTCTAGTTTGAACTGAAATCCACCTACAGTAGCAGTTTTCCGGTGATTACTGTTCTCTACATCAATACAATTCAAAAGCCAGTGTATAAACCCTAGGCCAAACAGAATCAACCGTTGTACACAATTTTCATTTGTGTACAACGGTTGATTCTGTTTGGCCTAGGCCAGTGGTTCTTAACCCGTGGGAAATTTTCCACTAGTGGGAAATTTAATGTTTTTAGAGGGAAATTATGTGAGTCAGAAGTCACCAAACTTGGGCCCGTACGTGGGTTAAAATTAACCGTTGAAAGTTAATTTAATACAATATTTTCCGCAACAACATGTAAGATTAACTTCACCTAGTTTTGCAAGGCGCATAAAAATCCAAAAATCGTTTGTTACGTCACAGACATTACTAAAAGTATCAATGACTTTGTTATTGTTCGCGAATAAATGCATTTGGTCTGTTGATTGTGATGCGATAAATTACTATTGCAGGCACATGAGATTTTTCAAAATTCCACACGATTTTGCTTACTCACGAAATCACTAAACAAGATTGCAGTATACCTTTAAGGTCCCGACAAAATCACTTCACAAATTTTTTTTGATTAAAGAATATTTTTTGTTAATGTTGGGCACAAAACATTATTATAAAAATAACAGAGGGGGAAATTCGAACTTGGTGATTTACTTTAGTGGCAGTGTTTCATACCGGAACGTTATACCGGAACGAAATAAATAATTTTTGGTTTAAATACCGGAACGAAATACCGAAATAAAAAATATTCAAAATACCGGAACGGAACGAAATACCGGTATTTTTTATTCCGGTATTTCATTCTGGACATTTGATATGAAACAATTGCTGACAATTTCGCGCCGTTAAGCTATGATAAAAAATTAGCCCCTGCAATTTACATCCGTTTGACCATCATTGACAAATGTTATGTGACGTAACAACTACCTGTTAAGACCGAAAAACCGAAAAATACCGTTATAAATTTATTTCGGTCAGACCGGAACGAAATGAAAATATCGGTCCGGAACGTAATAGCGAAATAAATAATTTGCTCAGAACGAATAACGTTATTTGGTTTCGTTCCGTTCCGGTATGAAACACTGTTTAGTGGGAAACCACATCAAAAAGGTTAAAAACCACTGGCCTATGCCCTAGGCCCTAGGCCAGTGGTTCCAAACCGGGATGCCGCGGCACCCTGGGGTGCCAATTGAAATGGTTAAGGATGCCGCGAGATATTGATATTGCAATACTGCGACCCATTATTTATTTTAACTTTAACCCGTTAAGTGCAGAATTTATTTATTTCTAACCGAGTTTCAGTGCGTTTTAAGTTACGCGTTTCGCAGTTATTCCCGGCTCCTTATTTCATACGGTTATTTGAAATACAGAAACCTCAAAAACTAGATCCAGTTTTGCCAGGGTGCCACAAACTATTTATCTCTTGATAGGGCGCCGCAAGGTCAAAAAGGTTGGGAACCACTGCCCTAGGGCCTAGGGTTTATACACTGGGTTTTGAATTGAACTCACAGTAGAAAAGGTCCGAAAAATACATGGCGTAAGGAGCGCAGTTATTTAAATTAATGGTGATATTGGGATCTGATTAGGGACCGAATAAAGAACTGGGTTTTTAGGTTCACTTTTTTGTTCTGAAACCTCAGACCAACCCTAATAGCCCTTCCCGTCAGCATTTTTTACACGAATTGTATTTAGAATATTTGCGATAGCGCCCCATGGATTCCATTGTGCTGTATTATTTTGAAAACAAAATGGGGTCCATGAGGGCAATAGACGCACGATGACGTAACAATGACGTCAACTTCGTTTTTTGTGAACTTTGCAAAGCATAGTAGGGGTACTACCGGTTTGTGCAAAGTACAAAATAAGATTCGGCTAAACTTGCCGAGAGTTCAAGCTGTTGGCGGCCAGCCAGGGAAATCCAACCGCAGGCGCAGACCAATGGTGGCGTGTCGTTTATATTTTAGTTTCAATTCATAGAACAGTAGGAAGCTGAAAAGAGACCTCATAGTTACTGCAATCAGCGACGTGCCAATTGCTGAGTCACTGTTGGTAGACAAAACACGAACACGTCTGTGTCTTTGCAGTTTTGTAGGACTGGAACAGCACACTGTCCGCTGTGTTTTGAAACATTTCTGTTTTTGTTATTACATCACCTGCAGTATTTAAAGATTTTTTTAATTAGTCAAGAAGTTTAGTTGTGATCTCAGAAAAACTGCTTACAGCAGATGCCAAGTGCCAACCATGATGAAAAACATTGATTCAAAAAGAGTCTTGTCCACAGTGTTTGTTTCATTACTTATTGATCTTCTCGGTTTCACTGTTATTTTACCTCTCTTTCCCTCACTTTTGGACTTCTACAAGCGAAATGATCAGGTAAGAATTTGTTTTTGTCTTTTGACATTTATGGCACTAGTAAAAGTTAAACCTTTTGTTAAAATGTACTGTTGGGCATTAAAATTGACATTTTTCAAACTGTTATTTAGGGTGGATTATATACACAAATGGAAACAATGTTGACAGCATTTCGAAAATTTATTGGTGTACCAGAACATGAAGATGTTAATTCAGTGCTTTTTGGAGGTATGATGTTCTGCAACATTTAAAAAAAATTTTAACTGACTGTTAAGCTTGCATGAAAAGGGAATTGTGTTGTTTCATGTATTTGCAGCTGCATATAGTAAATTGAATTTTTTGTAGGCATGGTTGGATCACTATTTTCCTTGTTACAATTTTTTAACTCTCCAATTTTCGGAGCTGCTTCTGACACTTATGGGAGACGTTCCATGATTTTACTTTCATTGTGTGGCTCAACAGTGGCATACATGATTTGGGCCATTTCGGATAGTTTTTTACTATTTATTATTGCAAGGGTTGTTGCTGGGCTTTCTGAAGCAAATGTCAGTATTAGCACTGCTGTTATAGCAGATTTACCAACTGCCAAAGACAGGTCAAGAGGCATGGTAAGAGTATTTCATTCAAAGTTGTTGTTTCTTCTGTTGTTTTAAAAAGTCTACGTTTGCAGTATCACTTTTTTGCTTTAGCTGTTTCCCTTATTTATTTGGTAGCTCATTTACAGTGATACATATTGTAACCTTAACAAATTATGCTACAGTTATACACATCCTAACAATTTTCGTGTCATTACAATAACTATTTTCAGGCTTTGATTGGTGTTGCATTTTCAATTGGATTCGTTTTTGGCCCTTTGATTGGAGCAAGCTTTGCTCGAAGTGTTGAGAATACATCAGAGTTTTACATGACACCAGCATTGTTTAGTATTGTTATCACTATATTTGATATAGTATTTGTGGCATGTTGTCTGCCAGAAACTTTGCCAGCTTCCAAGAGGGTAAGTTTTACTGTTTGTTTTTGAAACTTTTGTATTTTATTTATTGTTTAAATTATTGTACATGTCAAATTTGCAGGCATCATCTATTGCAGCTAGCATCCAAGAATTTTGCTTTTTGCTAAACCCAGCTTCTTTGTTTCAATTTAAAGCAATACAATCAGTTCAGAATACAAAAAAAGGTTGGTTTGTATTTGATGTTAAAAGAAGTTAATAAATGTAGGAATTAAAACACAAATGAAAAGTGTTGCACTGCTTATTGCTAGTACACATGTCGCAAGTATGTGTTATGTAACAGAGCCATAAAATATAGATGCCCTGCAACTTAGTTTGTAGCTCAACAACGCAAATACAAATTGTGCTAACCTGGTAACAAAACCCTATTTTTTATTTCACAGAAAAATCCCTTAAACAACTTGGTGCCATATACTTTTTGTATTTGTTTTTGTTTTCTGGATTAGAGTTTACTTTGACATTTTTAGCACATAGAAGGTAAGATCTATCACCACCCAAAGATGTAAACCAACAGTTAACCAATTAGATGTTGAATTAAACAGATTTTCATTTACACGAATGGACCAGGGAAAAATGTTTGCCCTTCTTGGTTTCATTATGGCATTGGTGCAAGGTGGATACATTCGACGTAAAATGGAAGGCAAAGAAAAACAACTTGCCATAAGGGTAAGTTAACAACAGTTGCAGTTTTTAAGCTTGGAAATGTTTATGCAAAGTATGTTTAGGTCTTAGTTAGTATTAAACCAATGACATGCCCACTCCTCCCCAACTTTATCAGCTGTTATGCCTGGGGCATTGCTAATCTTTGTCCCTAAAGGAAACATACGTTGTCATTATTAAAGAAAATAATTGCGTTGCAGGGAATGACGTGTCTGATCCCTGGCTTTGCCATCGTCGGTCTTTCAACATCATCCTGGATGCTATACGTCGGCCTTACCTTATTTGCTTTTGGTAAGTAAAAAATTGGACGGAGTTATGTTGTTTGTATATTTATACATAAGTCTAAAACACATTTACGAAACACAAATTGATTAACTAAATAATTTTGGTTACTGTCATAATTTAACAGAAAAATGACCGTAATTGCAATGTTGATTTTCAGCTGCTGCGTCGGTTGTTCCATGTCTTTCATCCCTTACAGCATCTCATGGTAAGTTGTTATTGTTTCTGTACTGTTTATTGTTTTCCACGCAATGAAATGTCAGGGAATTTCCGCGTGTTTGGTGGACATATGACACTCCAAACAATTGCGCTGTGTGGCGCACATCCCTTGTTCAATGAAGGGAAAACGCACAGTTGTTGGCACCGCAAAAGCACTTTCTATTAAAAATTCATCCTACCTACTCTGTTTGGACGTGAACAAACACCGTGTTACTTTGCATTGTCGTTCGTATTGGAAAGTTTTGTAAATTGATTGACTTGCTGTTAGATGCCTGTTACTCGCGTTTGATTGATTGATTTCCAAACTGTGTTTTAGATACGCTATTCGGTGTTTTCCAGCATTTTTAGGCTGCGAAACACAAACAAATATCCTCGATATTCGCGGCTCGTCTTGTGGGCTAATAGCAGTTAACGCGCAAAAAATAATGTCCAAATTTAATGTAATTGATGAGTCTGCGTTTGGTACTAAACAAAAAGACATTGCATTACATTCGTAAATTTTCAGAGGTGTTGTTGGTAAATTGACTTCGAAGTTTAACACAAAACGAACGTTAATGACGTCGTTAAAACCGCAGAAGTTCGAGGAAGTAAATTTAAATGCGGGGTTTTACCGTACTTTACAACCTTTACATTTTCAACAGGACTGGAATCTGAAAAAGGCCGCGTTATGGGAATTCTGCGGTCGCTCGGTGCTCTTGCACGCGCCACTGGGCCGATCTGCGCGTCAGCCTCCTATTGGCTCATCGGGTCACGTGTCACCTACGTAGTCGGCGGAATTCTCCTGGTACTTCCCTTGTTGCTTTTACATCGCCTTCAGGTGCACAAAAGCGTGACGACACAAAAGGCCGATTAGCATTTACGTCTTGGTGCTTTTGTGAAGAATGTCTACAGGAATGAAGGGCGAAAATCATGTTTATTATAGACACGCAAGCAAACTATTGCATTTTTATCTTCGTTTCCATTGCACTATACACATCATTTTCGTTATAAAGTAGTAAATTTGTACGTGTATGGTTGTGGTACCATTACGTTTCTTATGCAGGTTTCTAATAATATCGTTACACTTTGTTCATTCAACGCGTAGCAAGAATGGTTCTGGGCAAAAAAATATGTATTAAAGAACGAGAATATTTGCACGCTTAAATTGGATTTGGATTTGGCAAGTTTGAATGCAGTAATTTTTGAATTGTTTGGTTTGTCCATCCGACTTTCGATTTTGTAAATCTCTTGCCTGGTTGTAAGAAGTTACAGATATTTCAAGCGTTATTGTTTCTGTACCCGAACGCTACTAACCACTTTGATTTCGTCGCCTTATACTTTTGATTTAGTTGTGTCTATGCATCTTTACACTTTATATTGAATCACTTTTTTGATTGCCTATGAAGTTTGGCAGTCGAGCGAATCAAACAATTCTTGGAAGCCACTTGATTAAATGTTTTTTTTTTGCGTCGAAGCTATTTTAGAAAATGCGTATTGCAAAAAATCCCAATCCGTACTATTACAGTTGCTGATATCAAAATATACCGCAGTTACATTGCTGAAGGCCAAGACATTTACCGTAACGAGAACACACTTTATTTGCTGCAGTTTTATTGAACGCCCACTTGTTTTCGAACAATATTTGTATTTTATGCAAGTGCCTTGTTATTGTTTATGTTGTCCTGCATGTTTACACACACTATTTACCAAATATGGAGCAATTACTGCGCCCATAATGGATTGTGTACACAACCTACTGCAAGATCTATACATATTGTGGCTGCTGTCAAATCTGTCGCCACAAAAGCATCGAAATTGAAATATCTTCCAGACCTGACAATCTTTTGTGTTATGACACCACACGTTGTGCTCGTTTAGCAATATTGTTTGATCATCAGAAACAATACAGAATATGAGACAAACGTATGTGTCCTATTCATAGTTCCGCTGTGTTTACGTGTCCCCATTTGCACGCATTGCGCTGCTTTAAGGTGTTACGAGCCGCACATGTATTAAAACGATTGCTGGTAGGGAATGAAGCAATTGTTCATACCCAGAATATAAGTAAATTAGAAGCATGCCGCAAGTGAGGACATGTTTGATGATCGCTGTTATTGAACTACTGGTTGTAGGTGAGTTAATATTGAAAATAATGATTATTGTAGGTCTTGATAAGATTGTTTTGTACCAAAAATAAACGAACGACTTGACATTGATATGATTTAGTAGACAGCAATCCGCTGCTGAGACAACGTTGACCGAACTGAAGTATTAGTCGTAACTATAACATACGTTAATCCATACAGAATCGGTTAATACACACTATTTTTCACGAATTAAATATTTTCGTCAAATGTGCTGTGTTTTTTTATCATCGGAAAACCTGTTATGCCTATTGATTTTGAAATAATACATGCCCTAAAACTTCTATTTACAGCGAAACAGAGACAACTATGAAGTTTATGAGAAGTTATTGTGATACGAAAGTACAACTTAATTCAGTACATTCGATAGTTCGTCAGTTGTCCATAAATCATGATCCATAATGCAAAACAATGTTGTTATGTTTAGCTTGCTAAAAACTTTTTGTGCTTTTCTGTGTTACAGTTTCAAGCAAAAAGCACAAAATGCCGCCATTTCGTCCCTGCTTCGTAGTAAGTAAGATTGAACTTAGGCATTTGAGGACACGCAAAATAATATAACATGTAGTTTGTTTCATATGCAGAACAACGGAGGATGCGAACAAATTTGCACCAATGTACTAGTAGAGAGTGATAAATACACAAGAAATTGCTCATGTCGACCGCATTTTCTACTGCTGGATGATGGACTTAAATGCAATGGTAACAGACGATTGTGTTTTTTTAGTCGAATATGTTCTATGCGGAATAGAATAAATCACGTTTGTCTAAAGTCTGCTAGAATATTACGCTTTCTCTGCTTTGTCTGTAAAAACTTAACTTTTATTCGGATAGTCTTGTATCGTTTTAGTGTGACAGTTAGAATTTGGCCTAAGATTTTCCCTTTAATAGTAGCAAAGATAAATACACCAAAGCATGTCAACATATCGTTTTGCCCCGCGCAGCTAATCGCTATTGTTTGTGTCCATGATGCCGAATGGCGTGAAAATCTACAGGCCGTGAAACAACGATAAAAAAATACTATTTTAGAATGCCCAAAAAATCCAAAAATTGCTTTAATTTTACGCTTCACTGTTTTTCGCAGACACAAGGCCCTCGTTGAGTTCTCAGCAAGTCCCTTTGTGGAAACGTTGGGGTGAATGGGTTGACATGGCTGCGCTTCGAACATTTGCTCTGCTATTTGGGGTCCTTTTTGTCGGCTACCTGTGTGTGTTTGTGCTGAGTAAAATCTGTGGTGGGAAACGAAGAAATAACGGAGCCGAGTACCTTCCTCTGACCACCAAAGCCAATGACCCATCATAAGGAAATAAAATTCATACATTTGTCGTTGTGCGACCTTGTCCGATGTGGCTCGAAGTGGAAAAGAATTAAGCAAACTGTATTTGTACACTGAAACATTTTATTTGCATATATGCACACGAAAAATTGGTATGAATACAAAGTTTATGCGACCACAGCCCAAAGTCATTGCAACAAATCGTCTCCTGCAATTATTAGTTCAGTTAATATGGAACTCTAGATATAGGGATGCGCAGTCATAACGCAGCGTCGTATATATCCGGCCAGTATAGTTAAGCCAAAACAAGAAATTTAACTTTGTACATGCAGTGAAAAGACACTTTTCCTTCTACATCATAGATTTGACAGCCTTCACTATAGCTGCAGCATCGATTTCGAAGGCGGCTAGCAGTTCACTTGGTGCAGCACTGTACGGCAAACCGCGGACTGCCAATTTCTTCTGCACAATACCTATAACAGACGCAAGGCATCATTAATCATGTGCCCAGTGCTAAACAGCGGAACCTATCACCATGCTAAGCACAGATCCAAACATCCGGAGGTTGGAGGTGCTGCAGCTATAGCCGGTGAATTTCCGGCATGCTCTACGCGGCTTTAGACGTTGTGTTGTTTGGAGATTGTAATAACCATGTATCAACCGTACAATGTACGGACATCAATGTAAGGATATCGTTATGGTCTTTATTTTTTACACAATTATAACAGTATTGGTGCAAACAACCAACATACCTGTTTCGCCGCTTAAAGCCTCAGCAACGGCCGATCCAATGCCACCTTCCTCGTAATGATCTTCCACTGTGATCAAGCGCCCCCCAGTCGACTTTGCGGCACCCAAAATAGTATCTTTGTCCACAGGCTTCACAGAGAATATGTCGATCAAAGTGATGCCAATTCCTTCGCCTGCAAAACAGGTTGTCATGGTATCGTAAGTTTTTTTCTGTTTTTTCCCACAACGCTTTACACGGAAAGTGTGGGTGCTCTTTTACAAGATACACAAGTATGTCAAGTCCTGCAGATAATGCAAAATTTCTTTCATTGTTGAAGAATGGAAGTGTACACAGATCAGTCACCACTAAATGAAGGTATGATTCAAAGGGTTTTTCGGTTTACTCGAGGTCAACACGACATTTTAGTAGGCGCGCCCACGTTGGTGTCAACACTCGAACTGTCGCTATTTTTGCTGAGTCAGCATTACGATAAGTGGCAAATAGTAAAATTCGAAAGCAACGTCATAATGATTGGAGTTATACCAAATACCGGGTGCAATTCGCCGGCCTTTGCTGTCGTGATCGCTAAAAATAGTAAGTTATGGTCGTTAAGCACACGGCTTTGGTGCGTGTCGGTCTGTATATCATACAATGCATGGAACGTGATTCACCGTGTTCCGGACTAAGCCAACAGCAATTTGATCATATTTGTCACTCGCGGAAAAATCTGTTACGATTTATATCCGCGTTTTACAACACGGTCGAGCGTTGAGTAATTCATTTTTTAAAACATTATATGTCATATTGTTAATAATAAATTAATTTACATCAAAGTATCTAATTGTTCAGTTTTACAAAACGCTTATTCTTTGTTTGACACAAAACTGCTGACAGGAAGTTGATGTTTTAAAACAATTGCAGTTCCTTTTCAGCGGAATTGCGAGCATTTTTCACTACATCCAGTCGGGCGGACATAAAGAACTGGAGTAAGAAATTACATGGTGGTTTTGTGGGGTGCGCAACAGCACGGAACGTCCCCGGTAAACCTCGCATGATCGACGACTGTAGGAAGGATAGCGACTCAGGTCTGTGAGCTCAACGCCACTAAGGTGTATAATTACCACCATTATGTTTAAAAATGAAGGTTACAAGGTGAGTGAACTAATACGTACCTTGCAAAATGTCATAAGCCTTCAACGCCTCATCGAGTGTCACACCGCCCGCAACAACAGTCACTTTATCCCCTGCTTTCTGTTTCAATACCTGGTCAAGCAAAAAACAATAAAAAAATAAAATACAAGCATCAATATTTGATTCATATCACACCAAAAAAGTTCTATAACGGGCTGTTAATGCAACAGCTAAAATATTGTTTTAGTGCAGGGGTGGGCAACCTACGGCCCGCGACTCGTATTTTATTTTGATCGGCCGGACGAACTGTATGTGTTAAAGCCCAGTTTATACCAAAAGGTTGTTACATTAAACGTTGATAGTTATTAGTTTATTACAAAGAGGAGGCATTGTTACGTACAAAGACAAAATCTTTGTGTGTTTGACTTTGCCTAGCACTGCCATGTTATTGCATGACCACCGTTGCGGCCCGCCTCCGCAGTATAACACCACTTTTTGGCCCGCGCATGCAAAAAGGTTGCCCACCTATGTTTTAGTGTTGATAAAGCACTTCAAAAACACTTGAATACTACTGGTGTGAGTGGTGGCATAGTTTGCAGTTAATTAAAATCTGCATAATTCCAACGGTAAAACTAGACGAGCTGATAAAATTAGCTTAGTCAAAGAATATGGTCGACATATAAAACAACAGCACGCACCTGTGCACCACCAACTTTGAACTCGGTTTGTCCTGTGTACACAACCTGTGTGGCAGCACGAGCCCCACGGATAAAACAAATACCCTTTGTGTTGGCAGCAAGTTCCACTGCACGCTCCACAGCTACTACATCTGAGGGATAGAGGACAGTAGAGTTGCAAACTGCACGAAACATAGCAATGTCTTCCAAAGCCATTTGTGATGGACCATCTGCACCTGTAAACCAAAACATTTGCTTAGTACCATGAGCAATAACATATCATTATCTTCCGTTTCTATGAGCAATGATTTTGTACGAACTTCCTGATATTGGCAAAGGAAGCCACTGTGAGTAAATGCATCAAACATGTTGATGTGATATTTTTTATATGTGGGTGCAGTGTGACGAAATTAAAATCAACATAAGTTGTCAAGTCATTAATAATAAATTACATACTAATGTGGAAAGAAACTATGCAAATCTGAAAAGGCAGTGTAAATGTTTATAAACAAGGCAGATAATGTGACAGTTTGGCTTATGTGACACTTGAGATACACATACAATTTAGAATTAAAGTTCTGAATAAAGGCTTACCAATAGAGATACCACAATGCGAACCAAAAAAGTTGATATTGGTGTGACATACAGCTCCCATTCGAATATGATCATAAGCACGAGCCAAAAATGCAGCAAAAGTGCTGATGAACACAACAGTACGATCACGAGTAGCCATTCCAATCCCAACTCCAACCTAAAAGATTCTATAATGTAAATTGTGCATTGCAAAACAGTGCTAAAAGTTTCATTACCATGTTTTGCTCTGCAATAAAGCATTCAATAAATCGGTCAGGAAATGCCTTCTTGTAATCTTGCGCAAATGTTGAGTTTTTCATGTCACCATCCAATGAGTAGACACGGTCACAGCTTTGCCCTATTTTTACCAGTGCTTTTCCGTAACCAGCTCTGGTGGCAAGCTACAGTCAAAAAAAGCAAATTAGTAAAATATTGCAGGGTTTTCAATCAGTTTCTATTTTTTACCTTTTTGCCAAGTTCGTAATCAGGGGGTGAACTTAGTTTAATATTGGAAATGTTCACAGGTTTGGTGTCTTCAACTACTGCACCCGGACTAAGTTTAATGCCAGAATCTCCTATAAGACCTCTTAAGTAAGTCAATATTTCATCCTTTGATGCGGGTGCCACAGGTTTTCCATGAAAACCATGAAGATTCTCTTGGCCTTAAATATGTAAACATTATTTTTATGCTTACACTATACACATGTGTTTCGTATTTCAAAAGTTGTTTAATATAAAATGGAACATACCAACCATGTTCTTGCCCTTCATAGTTTTCGCTACCACACAAGTTGGCTGTTGTTTGCACATCTCTGCATTGTGGAAGCACCTGCTGAGTTCATTCACACAATGGCCATCTACTTCCACTGAATTCCATCTAAAAAATAAACAATGCATATCTTTTCTTTATGTTTATGTCAAAAAAATAATAATTACCCAAAAGCTTCTGCCCTTTTTCTATATACATCAGTTTGATGACCAAGTGCAGTTGGCTCAGATTGGCCAAGTCTATTGACATCAATAATTGCAACCAGGTTGTCTAGCCTGAAATAAAAGACATGTAGGCATTTTAATGACATCATTTTGTATCAAAATAAACCAAGAGCTTACTTATAATAACTTGCAAAAGCCATAGCTTCCCACACAGCTCCCTCAGCCATCTCTCCATCTCCAAGCAGGCAAAATACACGATAGCTACAGAGCAATGGATAATGGTGGAAAGTGTAGTGTATACAACACTAGTACATATTAGATAACACACCTTGATTTGTCAATGTACTTTCCAACATATGCCATACCAACTGCCATACCTAGACCCTGACCAAGGGAGCCAGTAGCAACATCTATGAAGTCAATTTTCTAGAAATGTGCATTAAAATGTTTAATTTTAATGGTTTGTTACAGCATTCTTTTTATATTACAAAAACTGCCTAAAATAGCTTTAATGCACTTAATGCACTTACCGGTGTTGGATGTCCTTCATAAACACTTCCAAATTCACGTAGGGTCATCAGCTGCTCCTGAGTCATGTGACCAGTTTCAACCCAAGCTGCATACAAGGCTGGACAGGCATGACCCTGCACCAAATATTTGCTGTTTATTTTTTGAAATTAAAGGGTTACCAATTTTAATGTCACAAAAAAGTTAAGCAGTGCAAAAACTAGCTTTGAAAATGGATTTCTATAAGATTACCTTTGACATAACAAATCGATCAGCAGATAAATCCCTGGGAACATCAACCTTATATTTCATAACTCGAAAAAACAAAACTGAAAGGATTTCTGCACAGCTGGATGATGAAGTAGGATGTCTAAAGTTTAAACCATAACATTATTTAGTCAAACAAAATTCTTTGTAATAAGCTCACATTTTACTTGCCCAGAGTTTGATTTAGATGTTGACAGAATGCTGTTTATCCGAATCCGATTGGCAATGTTGTTCAGCTCATGAACAGTCTTAGAGCAAGGCTCGGAATAACTGTCAACTTCCATTGTGTGTGCTTTGTGTTATGACGGTTATAAACTTTTTAGTCCTGTAACCTATGAATGTTACAAAACAAAATTGTTTATAGAAGATCCCATTAGTAATTCCTGTAGTCTTTTTAGTTTTGTAACGATTGCTGTTGTCTACTTTAGAACCAAGCACTGCCCAGCGTACATTAGCTTCGAAAAATTACTGCTTAGCATGGCTCTACGCTACTAGTTGCAATGACTGCGGAGCTATTCACCGAACACGGAGTAAAATCAAACACGTTTTTGCAAACAAAATCAGCGCACTCATGCTGAGTACATACTTTTGCGGTAAAGTTGTTTTTCTTTTTTCGTGCAGTGGTGCGTGAAAAGAGAGAAATATTTCCCGACAAATTCCGACTACAGATCATAGATAACTTAATTCACTAGATGCGCAACTCGGTAGAGCTACTAACACCATAACGCACACGACACCCAAAGTCGATTTGGTTATATCTCCAAAAATGCTTACGGTTAGGGCTATTAGGGTCGGGGTAAGGTATTAGCACTTAAAATTCAATAAAACTAACCCAAAAAATTAGTTACTAATGTAAAAAATTTAAAAACTTATTTCCCAACCCAACCCATTTATAGCCGCTAAATAAAAAATTCAGCTCTTTACGACCCCTAATCGACTTTGGGTGTCGTGTGAGTACTGAGTTATGGTGTTAGCTGGTAGTCCAGCTCCTCTTTTCCTCTCGTTTCTTTTATTATCCTGCGCATTTTGGTTACGCATGAATAACACTGCACGTCGCCTGAAGTTTTGTATGAGGTACATGGTAAACAGCTAGTTTTTAAAAGCCGCTGGAGACAAATTTGTGTCTGTTTTGAAGTTTTTTAGTTATTGGGTTTATTGTTTAATGTATGTAGAGCTATTAAAACGTTTTTAGCTTTTAATTGTATGAACTCTTTAAAGTATATTTTTAAAAACTTATAGACAGGCATCTTTTTTGTAAGAATTGCTTTAAAATTGCGGCAATGAACCGAATTGGCGAGGCAAGGTTTTTCAGCATGTTACTACACTAGCCAACATGTCCTATGTCTTATCATCATGTGCGCTGATGAGACCTTACAGGTCAAAACAGTGAGCAGTATTTGCAGCTTACTTATCATCTATCTATTGGCTTATTAATCATATTGTCATCACTTTGGTTCCCCAGCAGTTGCTTAGGCATTAAAAATCAGTTTTTTTTCTGTGGTTTATACCCATTTGTGGTATTGAACAGATTTGGTGAGGAATTAATGTTCTGCCTGTTACTTCCAACAAACTGGAGGGCCATCAGATGGCTACACTAACCAATATGGCATATGTCTTTTAATCAGCTGCACTGATAAGACCTTATAGGTCGAAACAGTGTGCACTGTTTACTTCTACAGCTTCTGTTTTCAAAATCCTAATTAGTAAATCACTTGGCTTTATACTGCACTCGGATACGATATTCATAGTAGCCTACTGTTAGCTATAACATTATTATTAAAAAGCTAAAATGAAGTAGTTTCATATTTTGTAATTTGAAAAAAGAAGCACATTTGTGCAGAAAGTACAGGCACTTTTGACAGTCATTTTGATTTATTTTTCAGAGCTCCTCTTTTTTGGTTTGCTTGGTAGACCTTTGGAACATTTTAGAAAAGAGCTTTTTGGCAAACGTGAACGACAAGACATGAATAAATAAATCCACGAATATTAAAACCTATTGGGTACTTTCTCTTTATCCATATCAACTTTCAGAATATCACATGTCCTATTTTGGAAACTTTCATAATGAGGATCATAGAAAACTTTTGCAATACACAAAAAAAGTCTAGCTTTCAAGCATTTCAGGTACACACTTTGAGAAAGTTGAAGTAACTCTAATGAAGGATAAGTGAGACTTCCAGGCCCTTGCTCCATAAAAGAAACCAGCTGGCCCTGTGATTGCATGGTGGACAACTTGCTAACAATTTTACTTACTTTTGCAAAATTGTTTTTTGCCTTGAACAAAACATCACCTTCCAAATACTTTAAACTCCATGTTACTTATCACAGCATTTGACTGTTTTTCTGCACCACTTTATTACTTGTTTATGATGTCTAGAAATTGTTTTTGTACCTTGATTTTTTTTCAAATAAACTTTTTGCTTCACATCACTCTTTTGCATGGTTTCTCATCTAATCAGTTCTTTTAGGAAAAATCTACCTCTTGTTGACAGTTTGAAATGAGTAACTTTGGAAAAAATATGGTCTTCGTTTAAGCTTGACTTTCCGTCTGTCCGGATCGAGTTCCTGGTCGGGGTCAAAGTCGTTAAACATCAGGTTATTAAAAATGCAGTCAGTTTGGAAAAGTTCCATTTTCACCAGACTTTAGTTTGATCCGTAACAAGCTTTATGCACCCTTGAATATGTTAGGTAAAACCACGCTAAAATCACTTCAACGCGGTTAAAGAAGGACTAAAAGGCAAAAAAACTGAGTAAATTCCCTCCAACAGCATAATTCCAACCAAACGTAGTAATATTACACATGGTAGATGCATACAACCGACCACACACGCACAGTTTTGTCATTTTCCTGCTCTTGAGGCACCCAACTCAATGCAAGCATCCGACAAGCGTGCAGAGTTAATCAAGCGTGACGGTAACAATAGCTGGACTACCATGTTAGTATACTATGGTGTTAGTAGCTCTACCGCGCAACTCGGCTAAGTCGCTCAGACAGGTCACGCTTGAATGAACCAGTACACATGGGCTTCCTTACAATGGCGGGCAATGGGTGAAGAGTGAAGATATTGGCAAAAAATCGAAATTTCTTGCATTAAACGTCAAATAACTTTGGAATTGAAGTGATCATAAACTTGCAGGTTACGTAAGTGTCATGTATCTTGTGTATTTTATTCGTTTTTAAAAGTTTATTGTGTGTTTTAAAAGGATCACTAACCGTTTTTGTTTGATTGATTTTTTATGTTAAATATACCGTGGACAAGACTAAATTCTCGTATTTGTGATTTAGTTGTATTTCTGTGTAATAGCTAGGTTAGCCACACCGTGCCAGCCAATGGCAAAAAATCTTTGTTTAAAATTTGCAATCCTGAATTTCAAAGCAACTCTGATATGAAGAAACATTACAGCAATTTACAAAAATGTGTGCTCTCATTGCGTGACCCAACTTAGGAAGACATAATACATGCTTCATAAAGAAACGTAATATTAATTTCCTTTTAACCCACTTCTGTTGTCAAAATCAAACAGTAATTCTTTTAGAGCATTCATATGTGAAGATCACATTAAAAAAGCGATCTGCTGATTATTGGTTGCAGAAAAAAGTTAAAAATTGGTGCTTTGCCATCCAAAAAAATTCCTAAACAGCAGTACTGGACAAAATTGGTAATATTGCCCATGAACATATAAATGTTTATTACAGCTAAAATCATTTGTTGTGGCCAAGACAAGCAGCAAAGCACCATTTGACAGCAAGGTTCTTTCATAAGTTAAACACCACAGCGTTAAAAGTGTTGAGAAAGCTTTTAAACAATTAGGTCCTCAGCTGAAAGTTAGTACACACTTCTTAAGTTAACAATTCATTTTAAACAAAAGTTGTACAACATTTAGAAAAGTGGTCATTTTATAGAAAAGGCAAATACCTTTTGGTAGAACAATATAAAACTAAAATTGTTAAAGCATACACAAGGTACAGTTATGTTTATTATGAATTAATCTGGGTTTCTGTATGTTATATTTTTTGTGGTAGACTTTGCATCTCAAGCAATGTTGAGGTTGAATGGGCTCCATTTTATGGATGGTGAGTTAAACCACTATCCATTGAGGAAATCAACTTTTTAAGTATAACACCTGCTTTTAAAACAAGATAGTTTTTACCATTAGGTTTTTTTGCATCATTACAGGGGAGTTGGATAACTTTAAACTTTGTATGGGAGTAAGCAGGAAAAACAAGAACATTAACAAACATGTCATACAAGCATGGAACGCCCTGACAGGCACAACCATAATTCGCTCACCTCACTGCAATGTAGCCAGTAGATATGGCAACACATTTAAAACTAGATCACCTAATATTCAAACACAGTAACAGAAAAAGAGCCGGTAATGTGTAAAATGTGTGCAAAGTATGGCAAAAAATGGAACGCAACAGAGTGCAGCAAATGAAATGCAGTGCAACTAGTGAAGAAGAATTGGTAACAGTAGATGACCGAATTCATTAGGATATCTTGGTATGCAGATTCAAATGTTTCTCATTTAATTTTGGAACAGTAATGTGTCATTTCCCATCTGCAGGATTTGGTTGAAAGTCAAAGACACTCACTAATGAGTGGCAAGCCTCATTTTTTAAAAATGCTTCAAAGACCATAAATCGGAGACACCCTGATGTGGTTCATTGGGTAATTGAGTTGTTTGCTAGAGCTTCAGCAGCATATAATCATCTCAGAACCAGTGGTGTTCTTATATTGCCACCATCACGTACTTTACAGTAGTACAGGTATAAGTTGCAATTTTACACATAATTTTTTGAACTGACATATCATCACACAATCCTAAAAAACACTGTAGATTGTTAAAAATATTGGCTCTGGTGCATGTGGTATCAACCAATCGCCAGTCAATATTTTCATGTAGTCAAGAAAATTGGTATTCTAGGAAGGCCTAAGGCCACTTAGTTGGATTTATTGACTACGGGGCCAGAAATGCAGACACCATAATGGCAACCCATATATGTAGCAAGGTGGTACACATAATGCAAATTGTCCAATTCAGCGAATTCAAAGTCCAAACTTGCTACATAAATAAGGTTAATTGCCATTTTTTTATGATATTATTAAGAAAATTCCAAAAACTAAAACATTTTTATCAAACTAAACGTCGCAGCTCAAAAAACTATCGACAAGACGACAAAATATGTGTATGTTCTTACCAATGCACACGAAATGTGTACTTGTTCATTCAAGCGTGCAACGTCTGAAGGAAGGCAAAACCAATATATTCGCGTTCATGGTAATTAAATTAGATTTGTTAAAATAAAAATGTTTAAAAAATACATCAACATAACATAACTACACATTATAAGTTACATCCTGTTCTATGTAGTAATTCACCCGAGAGATTTTTTAAAAAATTTAGTCGGCAGACGAGTTGTGCATCTAGTGAATTAAGTTATCTATGTACAGATAGTAGATTGGAAGCGACGAACCGTTAATTTTGCAGAAATTTTTGTTCCATCTCAGGCTATCTCGATTAGGGTTGCCATACGCCAGGATTTTCCCTGACATGTCAGGGAATTTGGTATTTAAATCTGCGTCAGGGAGAAATGTTAAAATGTACTTAAAAGTCAGAAATTTAAGAAAAAAAAAAATATATATATATATACTATAAAATACAACCGCTTTTATAAACGTAAAGCGTCAAACTGGAGGCGCGAAGGTTAACGTTCAAGGTTACTGTTTCGTTTTGTAGTGTATGTACCTGTTTGTTACTAGTTGTCTGACAATACGCTTTAAATACACAAATAAAAATCCGCGTCTCAAGAAAACACAGCATTCAATGCTACGTGGGAAATTTGATGTGCTTTAACTGTGTACCTAATATGCAAGGAACCAACTAACAACAAAAAGTTGAATGTCGTGAGACATAAAAACGTTTTTACATGGGCATTTTATTTCAAATTTTATTTCAAAAGTTCTTTGTGGCTGACATTGTTTTGTTTTTTCTATGGGAAATTGGTCCGAATGGTTTTTAGAGTGGTAAAGATTGGCGACCCATGATATATGTGCTTATTATTTCAAGGATAGTAAGAGTAGTGAGCTTGGCCTAATAAACTTAACTAAACAGAAGCCTGCGCAGAAAGTTTTTTGACAAGGATCAGAGTATCTTATCTAACGTTTTCTAGTGTCGCCGTCCGTGTGACTTCAGAATATTCCAAATTTATTCCGGAATAGAAGTGTTTAGATCCCAAAAAAGGTTATCGCAGCGGTTCTCAAACTGGGGTCCGCGGTCCTTTAGGGCATTTTGCGGGAACCGCGAAAAGGTGGAAGTGGTTCTATATTCTTATTTGGCGTCAGTTTGTGCTACTGAATATGTTTAAATCAAAGTGAAAGTGAGAATCGACCATCTCCATTGCTAAACAATAGGCTTTATTGCACGACAACTAACAAAAATGCCATTGTTCGCGCACAATCGTAATGTTTTTTGTCTTGTCTGTGATGTCAGATTGGATCAATGTTATGAATTCTGCAATCAACTTTCGTTTTTCTAAAATACAAATTCAGGCTTACGCACCGCGAGCCCTCGAAATAATGGCAAAGGAACCGTTTAGAAAAAATAACGAACAAGTTTGAGAAAAACTTGGTTAACGCAACCGAGATAAATTTTGTCAGGGATTGTGTATCATAAAATATGGCAACCCTAATCTGAATGAAGCGACTTTTGGACACAACTTACTAAAGTTGTGGTTGGTATTTATAGGGATGCAATTTCGACATAAAGAATAAAGTTGGGCGATCTTGCAGAGGCAGAAATTTTGAACGGCGTGAGGCGCTATTGCAGTGGCCTACATCAGGGGTCGGCAACCTTTTTGCACTGCGGACCATTTTAAAACTAAAATTTTCCGGCTTTAAAAAAACTACAAATCTTTAGCAATAAAAACGCATAAATTAGTTTATAATCCCAGGGAAGCACGGGCAAAATGTTTCAAAGCATCTGGCCTGAAAACGTATACGGCCCGGTAACAAACTTAAATCTCGCGGACCGGTACCGGGCCGCAGACCGGCGGTTGCGCAAACATTCAACATTGTAATAGTTTTATTACTGGAAACTTCATGATGAAAAGGTGACATCGAGATTAAAATGATATGAAAGTTTATGATACGAGACATTGGTGTCAAGATTAATGGTCTTGTTTATAAGTAGGTACAGTAGGTCTAAAACAGTGGCCCAACCTAGGGTTCGCAGACTCCCACGAGGTCTGTAAAATAGTTCCAGGGGGTGTAGGCAAATATGTTTAGTATCAATCACCAACAGAAATAGTTTTTTAAAGGTTTGTGCAATCCTGCAAATGTAAACTGTTTATCACACTTAATTGAACCAAGAAGGGTTACTTTTTGTGATTGTTTTCCTATTGTAACATCTAACGCACATGGACAACAAAATTAAAAATTTATCGCTTTGTTTTAACTACAGATTTCAAGCGACTGAAAGGACACAAATAGTTACTAAATAACATTATTTTGAATTCCTCGGGTGGTGAGCTGTCCATCTTTCCCCCACGTGGTAGCGCCCGTGCGCACAAGCAAGTTGCGCAACCGAAAAAAGGCATGATGTCTTTTTGCAACCAGCAATCATATAGGAATGCAAGTTCTGCACAACGCTTGATTGCAGTGTCTGTGGGTTTTTCCTCAAAATGCTGCAACAAACAAGTAAACTTATGTGGTTTGTGTTGCTTGTGTTCGTCTGTCAGGTTGCTTCAAACTCTTGCCAAACAGACGAGTTGCTTGTATGTAAGTCTGCACGATCTTTTTGGAAAACTTCACCTGCAAATTCAAGTTTGCCAATAAGAGGTCCGCCGGGTAAAAGGGGTCCTCCTGGTGTTGCTGGGTTAAATGGACTTCCAGGTCCTCCCGGAGCACCTGGAAGTTCAGATGCTGCAACATCGAACAGTATTCAAACTATAAGCGGTAAGTTATTTAGTACTAAAGATTTCAAAATATCAGCTCAAGTTGTCTTAAATGGTAGCTTGAAATTTCAATTGCTCACAACTGTTCGTTTGGTAATGACATATACATATTCGTAGACCATTTGTGGAAATTGATTTTGAAGCAGTACTACTTGCGAGATGTCGGGAGCACCTGGCAGGAGGCAAGAACTTATTGTCAATCGATTGGAGGAGATTTGGTTACAGAAGGAATGAGAGATCAAGTTATTCGACAGTAAGTGGATTCTGTGGCCTTCCACATGTTTCACTTGTACACAAATGTTTACGCCCAAATACAGGAAAATCATCGATCTCCTTATACGACCTGTGGGAACTCACAACTACTGGATTGGATTAAGCGACATTGAACAAGAGGGAAGCTGGAAATGGGTGGACGGAATTGCCAAAACCGATGAGAACACAGACTTTTCACGTGGTGAACCAAACAACATTGGTGGAGGAACGAATGTTGATTGTGCCTACGTTGGAAATAATTTCAAATACAAAATGGATGACCTGTCTTGTTCCGCACAATTTTTCGCTTTGTGTGAACGAAAATGGCCAGTTTAGGTTTCAGGCATTTTGAAATCCTCATTTTGATAATTGATTGTAATGTATTCATTTTGTTTCTTGATGTAGCCTACGTATTGCATACTGAGAAAGTGCATGTAATATAACTCTTCGAACTGAAATCGTTGTGACTTAAGTTTTTCTTTCTTATCAGCAACCAAGTGAAACAGCAAAAAAAAAACAATGCATAGGTCGCAGACAGCCAACTAAACCCTTTAATTTGTAATTAGTCCGTTTTTGGATAATTATCGATTAATCGTGTCAGGGAAATGATGCGAAAATGCGTAGTTATGAAAAATGTTGAATAACGATAAATGTTACGTTCCGAAAGCTGGTGTAGAAATGATTATTCAACTAGCTGCAAAAAATGCTAGCCTCTGGCATTGCTGGAGTGCAGGTCTAATGTGCAATTTGTGATTTCAATTTTTAATCAACTTTAAATCCAATTAAATCTAAATGTAAAAGCTTTTTCTATAATATTCCTCTGTCAACGAAAGTTTAAAGTTGTTACGGTCATTGTTAAGTAAGTTTGCTGAAAACACACCAACTCTAACACATATGTGCCTGTGTGCACTTGCTGCTCACAGTTGTTGTCTTGGGCGTAAGTTACAAGAGTAATGGGTGTTGAGAAGGATATCTATATCCTCTGTGGATATTGATTTCCAACTTTTATTGACATTAAACGTTATTGCAACCGGTTAAATATGGGCGAAAAAAAGATTTACGATTTGTAATCAATCATGACCGGGAAAGTAGATATAAATCAAAAGGTTTCACTATCATTGGTTTCGTAACAAACGTGAAAGTTTAATGATTGAAACCTAATGACACCGAACCGACAACACTATACATCCTGTATCGTTACTTCGTCACTTTGAAACCACATAGCGGATGCTGCACGGCGCTTTTAAATTCCATCACTATTACATCTGCTCCGCACATTATCGTTTTATTTATTTCGTCATAGGATATTGCCTCAGCGTTATGATATTCAAACAGGCAAACCAAACGTTAGAATATTCGTTATGTGTGGCAGGACTATATTAAGTATAGTTCTTGTTGTTTACGAACCTAATGGAATATTTTTCTACACTTTCCAATGCCGATTTAAATATGCGGCTAAAGCTTGTTATAAAAGCGATTCACATTTCTTTTATCGTTTTAAAATCCCACCAAATACTTTCTACATATCTCTCTGGGCTTTCTTTGTGATAAAAAAGTTAGTGGCAACCGAATTGGCGTGTTGTGGAGTTCTACAAAGATTTGACCCAAACGATATGTTATTGGCACAAACTGTTGGAGGAATTAGTCTCAGACTGGTTGCCTTGGCAACGGCTTGATGTTGCTTCCAAATCTATTTGCTTTTTAGCCTTTCAGGGCCCAAAAATACATGCAGAATTCTACACACACAGAATACGAACGTTTAGGATACGTTAAACGATAATAAATGTGGCAGCTAATTATCGAAACTTATTAATGGCGCTTTAACCAAAAACATCACATCCAGTATCGTTACTTTGTCACTTTCAATCCATATCCCGGATGTTAAACCACGCCTCCGAGTTTTGTGTTTGGAGCTGATGAAAAAAGGTCATAACTGTGTTACATATTGTAAGGGTTTGCGTCACGGGCTTAAACATAAACCCCACTTGTGATAGTTAACTTCACAGTATTTAGAAGTTGAGAAGCTGGAAGACAAATTAAGTTGCCAAAATGAATGCTGTAGAAACTTGGTTGTGTATTGTTTGTTGCCTCGTATCTTCGGTGATGTGTCAGGGAGAAAAGGAAAATCTGCTGGTTTGTAAATCTGTCCCAGCTGACAGATCGGGCTGCTTGCCATTGTTTCAGAAAAATGACGAATGACACGCGAATGAAAACTGTTGAAAGCAGACTTGATGATTTATCGGGTACAAATAAATTTGATTTTAAATCGCAAAACAACTTTAAACGATTGTTTGTTGTTCAAGGGCCTGTTTGGAAACCAATTCTGAAGCAATACCACGTCCGTACCACTCTTAGTTCATGGCAGGAAGCCAGAACATATTGTCAATCTATTGGTGGTGATTTGGTGACAAGTGGAATGAGAGACCCAGAAACACGCAAGTATGAGCTTGAAATATGTAAATCACCAAATCAATTTTTTTTCGGACAAGACAATGAAAGCATAGTCTATAGAAACTAACAAATTATTGCTACCACTAATTTACAAACAAATGCTTTTTTGAAATTTTAATTGCTATTGCAGATTTAAAACTGAAAGAGTCATCTTTTTTGCACCATTGTAACCTGGGTAAAATAGTTTAACGGTAAAATTCATCATACGTAAGGATTGTTTCTTCCAGATACATCATAGAGAATTTTGTGAAACCAGCAGGTCCTGAGTATTAGTGGATAGGTCTGAGCGATGTGGAAAGAGAGGGAACTTGGAAATGGATTGACGGTGTGGCGTCGAACAATCAGAATACGGATTTCGCTCAACATGAGCCCAATAATTTAGGCGCAGGAAATGTTGACTGTGGGCATATTGGTCACCATTACAATTATCAAATGGATGATCATGCTTGCAGCCGACCACAGCGTGCGATTTGCGAAAGAGTTGCACCATAATCACAACTTAAATTGATTAAAGTATATTTGTATTATTTTGATGTCTTTTCACACCTAAAATTTTTGGTGCTTTTGGATTATTTTTGGTAAATATTTCAGTGTTAACGTTTGCTTCGGGCCATTTTTGTGCAACAAATCAAACAAACCTTAAAATCGAATATTTATATGATCACAATCTTAAATTTTTAAAATCATTTTTTGTCTTGAAAAACTATTGTAGTATACAATGTCAACCTTTCAGACAGCATGCAGTTTCCAAACCATGGTAGGCGTACCACTAACAGAAGATGGAAACAATTGGACTTTAAATGATATAATTTGCAAACGTTTTAGATTATATGAAATCAGTACAACTACTAACATTATAACTTACATCCGAAAACAATTGATAAATGCCGATAAGTTGTTAAAAATCAGATGAAGTAGGACATGGTTAGAAAATACGTTTTATGTTAGGAAGTACGTTTTCACGTCAGTCACAACGTCATTTACAAAACCTCACTCCAACTTAAATAGTCTTAAGCGTCAGCATTTTCCCATTTTTTAAAAAGTAAATTCTGCTAACATCACACCTCACGTCAGCCGCACATTTAGCTAATTTTTGATAGGTGGCGCAAAGAGCACAAATCTTACTGAAAACGGTATATCTCCAAATATGCTGACGGTTAGGGCTATTAGGGTTGGGGTTAGGTAGCCTATTATCAGTAAAATTTCGATGAAACTAACTCTAAAATTTAGCTCCTAATAAAAAAGTTCAAAACCTTACTTCCCAACGCTACCCTCCTTTAGCCGCTAAATAAATAATTTAGCTCCTGTGCCACCTATCGAAAATTAGCTAAATGTGCGGCTGACGTGAGTTATGGTGTTATTAGCTCTACCCCTTGTCAGTGACCGTGACGGTATTCGTTACTACGTTCGTGTGCTCAATACATCCGCACAATTTCAGAAATTTTTCAAAAACATTTCTACAACTGGAACACTACACCTCATTAATCCCAACAATATACCTTATTAAAACGGTTGGTAATACCGATAGATGGCGCAAAAGGGCAATAAGGCCGTTTTAATAGGTAGAGCTACTCACACGAATTGAATTTATTAGATTGGTTTCTGCCATCCCAGCGAATTGGGATGTACGGGACAAACATGCCAGCAAAGAAAACGTTAAAAAGACCCCATTTTGGTTAAACACAACTGCCAAATTTAGCGAGGTAAAACAAGCCTACCTACACGTAACAGATTACCAGGGGCGGCTCGTGCTAGGGTGCTGCGGAGCTGCAGCACCCCCTAGATATTTTCACCTAATATTCCTACCACAACAATACAGATAACTTTCATGATACTTATTTTTTTATTCCTAAGTATAATTTTCGCCTTGATCGGCATTTTTTCATTTTTTTTTAAAAAAAGATGGCATTAATATGTTATCTATGGTGGAACTGCAGCTCCAGTTTCATGACGAATCGTGACGTTTCATGACGTTTTGCACTTGTGCGCATGCGCACTTGGAAAAGCTGCATGTCGGGCGAAATAGGCGACTGGGTGCTGCGGCTCGCGCAGCTCCACCAATCACGCAGCGTGTGAACCGGCCGCTGTAGTTGTGTTGTCTGTTCCGGGTCTATATTGTGCTCCAAAACCAAACCCGTTTGCTGTATTCTAAGTTCGACAGTGAGTACAGTTAAACATTTTTTGCCGTGTTTTAATTTATTTGTTTGAAGGTTAGTCGTGAATTTTTAAGATGACTGTAAGTTGGCTTCAGTTTTTGCAGTTATCATTGAATTGGAGAGTGTATCTACCACCTTGAAAAAGAGAAAGGTCATCTAACAATTTGAAAAGTCACGATTAACATTTCTCATGAAAACCTAAATAAAAAGTTAAGAAAACTGGGATAAAACATCTTCTATTCCAAATATGTCATGCAGGAATAAGCAACCACAAGAACTACTCACACTGTGAAGTTAAATGCCTTACTGAAATTCAGGCAATATTAAATGCAGAACAAACAATTGCACAAGCAAACGGAATTTTGAATTACCTTAGTGATAACAACACAAGCAACAGGAATTTTGAAATACCTTAGTGATGACAATTTCAAGTTTTGGTTTCTTAACACACCATGTGGACAGTATTTGCAACCAAGTGGAATCTTGTGTATTGATATAATGGACATGTTATGTTTCTTTAAACAGTAGCTGCTAAATTGCTTCACAGGAAATGCTTCATAAGAATGAACATTCTACAGGGGAGATAGTAGTGACCACCAAACATATCCTGTTGTTAGAAAAGTTACTAAAACTTTTAAAGGAAAAGCCAGTTAGCCAGCAATTTCCATGAGTCTCTCAAAGGCAAAACAGTTCTTGAAAAGGATGTCAACACTGAAAAGGATGCAAACTTTTCTAAGGTAAACCATTAATTCCAAAAAGACTTGCATTTGCAGTGATAGCACTAAATAGAAAAAAAAACAGTTTCTTGGTTGTCATTTGGAAATCAAGGAAGAAGCTATCAATTATTTTGCTTAAACTATAGCTTTATGATTCATTTTGGTTGTAAAATAAAAGCACAAGGTTTAATAATATGTTTTAAGTTTAAGTAAGAGTGTTGTAATTTTCAAAGCTTGCAGAGTTTTGTACTTCAAAAAAGGAATTATAAGCTATTTGCCACCAAATAAAGCAGCAAGTTTAGCAGTTAAGAAACTTACAAACAATTAATAGTTGTACACAAAAATTAAGAAAAGATGTTGAATAAACAAGTTCTGACACAAATGTAATGTGGTTGTTGAATTTGTCAATTATGATACAAATAAAAAGCTGTATGGCTATTTTTTTGTGTGGCAATTATAATCTGTGACGTGTAATGGAATATGTTGAAAATGCTGACTGGGGCTATAATTAGTTACTTAAATGATACATGACCATTAATGACTGAATAGCAAGTGTGTTAGTTAGTAGTCATTGTTATAACCAGTTTTACTTAAATGTTGTCCAATTGAAATACTTCGACCTTTTTCGACTCATTTATTAATAATTTTTTTCTTTTTTGTGTGCCACATTATTACTGCATGTTATTGAGTTTGGCCCGTCGCTGTGCAAGTAAACAAAATTCTCCATTGATACCGTCTGCTGTTTACACCCGTGTACATTATTGCGTAACAAACATTACGTCACAATGGAATTGCTAATTAAGATTTGTATTAGTTGTTTTTCTACACAAACAATGACTAGAAATGTGGCTTTTCTATATATTGGCAACTTATATTTGTCCAATAAAGGCTAAAAATTGGAGCAGCACCCCCAGAAATTTTAGGCACGAGCCGCCACTGCAGATTACACAACAGAATCACCACTACACCAACAGGAAATGTGGGAAAGGGATTTGGGAACGAACATACCAAACTGGGGACACATATACATTAATAACTATATTTGTACGATAGAAACAAAATTAAGAGCCTTTCCAAATGAAATTGAATTTAAGAGCCATGATAACTAATGATAAATTATATACAGTTGGCATAGTACCATCACAACAATGCGTTTTCTGTCAAGATTTCCCAGAAACCCTTTTACATCTATTTTGTTCATGCACTGTAACTGCAAAGTATTGGGAAAATGTTACTGCGTGGATTCCCAGCAAACTGTTAATTGATGTTAGACCTCATGCTATCTTATGTTTATTTGGAACTGATGACCCGGATGCGGCCCGCGGGCCGTAGGTTGCCCACCCTGCCCTATAAGCTATAAATTGGCACAGAGATACCTGAGGGCAAGTACTTTAGCTTTTAGCAAGATATTGCTCGTCAGTTTCAGAATTTGCCGACGAAATGACTTTCGATAGTATATCTGTCTAAATCAGGGGTGGTCAACCTACGGCCCGCGGGCCGCATCCGACCCGCGAGCAACTTTTGAGCGGCCCGCGACTCGTATTTTATTTTGATCGGCCGGACGAAATGTATGTGTTAAATCCCATTTTTATACCAAAGGGTTGTTACATTAAACGTTGATAGTTATTCGTTTATTACTAAGAAGAGGCATTGTTACGTACAAAGACAAAATCATTGTGTGTTTGACTTTGCCTAGCACTGCTATGTTGTTGCATGATCATCGTTGCGGCCCGCCGCGGCAATATATCACTACTTTTTGGCCCGCGCATGCAAAAAGGTTGCCCACCCATGGTCTAAATCAGTGTTTCTCAACCTTTTTTCTTGCACCGCCCCTTTTGTGTATTCGTAATTTATAAACGCCCCCCTCAAAACTGACAAAAATCAACACGATTTTATTTCGCAAACAATATCAATGCCATAATTAAGAGCCGAATGTTAAACAAGCTATGTTTTAGCACTTAATCGTAAATATTCTAAAGGTTAATTCAACATGATACCACTAACTACATGCAGTGCTCTTTGCTTTTAGCTTGGTACACGTGATGGGCCGAAACTACAATTGTTTTGTTGTTTTGTTCAGCAAGCATCTCACGTTAACGCTTGGTGTATTGTGACGTTAGAAACATTTCCAATTCCATGCTTTTACTTTTTTAAGGCCCCCGTTTTAGCCCCCAGGGCCGTACTTAAGATGTATAGGTCCTTTCTGCATAACACGTAAAGAGAGCCAACGCCAAGTGAAACACCAACGTTTTTTATGTAACAAATTGAGATTGTTAACACTATTTGATGTTTTTGAAAACAGACACTTTTGTTCTTGGGGACCCTACTTCTGTACGTCAGCAGTAAACAAATCACACGTTCAATTGTGATGTCACAAAAACCGTTTATGACTTGCCCGTTGCATGGTACGGTTTTGTAGTGATTGTCTAACGCAGGGATCACCAAACTTTTTTCACTGCGGGCCGGATAACATTAAAAATATCTTGCGAGGGCCACATAGGTTGCAAGCCCTAACGCGCGTCTTTCCGGGACCAACAAAAGTGCAACCTTTATTAAAGTCAGATCGTGCTACTGTCAAATAGTAAAATTGATTTAAAAATTATTGAATCTCTTCTACGGGCAAAACTCATTTATTCCATCCCAATTAACAATAGAAAGCCGTTTGTTCGCGCACAATAATGAAGGCATTGATAGTTTTGGTTTGGTCTGTGAAAAAACTAACAACTTTTTGTGCGTTCTGCAAAATTAGGTGAACTTAGTCCTACATGTTGTTGCAGAAATACTTTTACATTAAATTAACTTTTAACGTGTTTAATTCAAGCTTTAGTTTTTCCAAGATATATATTAGGACCAAACACTCGCGATGGCCGGATGAAATGACGTCGGAGTTTGCCGTAGTTTGGTGACCCCTGGTCTAACGGCTTATGCGAGCGTGAATTCTAGCTCGGTTCGGCCAAGCACAAGTCAATTGCTACCTGCAAATTTTACTTTCAAAGCGCAGACAAGCCACGACAAATGACGCATTGTGATTTGTATAAAATGCATTGTGACATCACCATCAAAAACACGCAGCAAACAAAGTACAGTGAATGTCAAATCTACCTTTACTGGTCGCTGATGGAAGAGAAATCAATAGACTCACCCATAGAGGGTATCAATACTTTTGTAAGGATATTACTTTTACGGCACGCCCTTCAAAGAATGATCGACAAATACAAAAAAATTCAATAAAATTGTATGTCACAATCACAATAAAATAGTGGCAGCCCTGGGATACGTAGAGTATAGTAAGTTGTCGGTGCCCTTTGGGTAGAGCCGTTTTTTGCAAGCGCAACACTCAACATTGCAATAATTTATTGCGACTGGGAACGTCGTGATGAAAATGTGACATCGAGATTTAACTGATATGAAAGTTTATGTGACGAGATTTTGTTGTCAAGATTAATGGTCAAGTGCAACTTCTAGAGTTATTGTATTTTTCGCCACGTCAATGGCATTAATCTTTAAGTATTGCCAATGTTTTAGAGTTGATAGCGATTGAAAGGACACAGATAATTACTAAAGCACATTGTTTGAAATTCCTCGGACGGTGAGCTGTCCCCCTTTCCCCCGCGTGTCGGCGCCCATGCGCCCAGGCAAGTTGTGCAACCGAAAAAAGGCATCAGGGGCAGGAACTTGGCCGAATGGTCTGGCGCGCCTGACCCACATACAGACATAAAAAAAAAAAAAAAAAAAAAAAAAAAAACTTAATCGGGATTCGTCCCCGGGAGTGTCCTGGGTTCGAACCCCGTGAAAAAAAAAAAAAAAAAAAAAAAAAAAAGGCATCAGGTTTTTTTGCAACCAGCAAACATATGGAAATGCAAGTTTTGCACAACGGTTGATTGCAGTGTCTGTAGGGTTTTCTTCAAAATGCTGAAACAAACAAGTAAACTTATGTGGTTTGTGTTGCTTGTGTTCGTCTGTCAGGTTGCTTCAAACTCTTGCCAAACAGACGAGTTGCTTGTATGTAAGTCTGCACGATCGTTTTGGAAATCTTCACCTGCAAATTCAAGTTTCGTTTCCTCCAAATCTAAAGTACTATCGCTTTGTAAAAGTTTCAATCTTCCTCAATTTTTTTTCAAAGGTGTAGCTTTGCCTGAAACCCGTGCACACACATATCTCGGCCTTATATTTACACCAACACTTTCTTGGCACGACCACATTCGCTACATATGCCACAAAGCACAAATCCAAGTTAACCGATTGCGCAAAATATCTAACACAGTCTCCCGGCATATCATCCTTACCCTTTATAGGTCCTGCGTTCTTCCTACACTTGAATATGGCGATATTTTATTCGATAACTGTAACCTCTCTGACTGTGAAGTACTAGAAAATGTGCAACACCAATCGGCTAAACTAATTTTAGGGTGTATGAGGACCACCTCATATGATAAAATATTACAGGACCTTGGTTTGACAACCCTCCGTGTTCGTCGCAACGTTCACTCTCTCGTTCAATTTCACAAAGTTCTATATCAATCCCAGGCACTTTCGCCCTTGTGCATGTCAGGCCGTAGAAACCACGCAACATTTGTTTCTTAACTGTCCACTATTGGTTCGTCCTCGCACAATTTTGTTCTCTACTGTTTCGAATATTCTGACAGAAAACGCTAAGTTCAACGCATCATTTCTTTCCAGTCTTTCTCCTGGTGCAATTATTCGTTTCATGCTATTTGGTCATCCTGATTTAACAGACGCTCACACACTGTCATTATTCCATGCCGTTCACAAATATCTGCATGCGTGCAATAGATTTTGATTTCTGCTGCCGATCTATTGACATTTAACCTCTTTCGTTCGCTTTTCCTCTTTTGTTTACTATTATTATCGACTACCCTTTATCTGAAAATACGTTTATTTCTCGTATGGTGACACGACAAAGGACTGTTTTCAGTCTTCGGACTGTCGTCTGAAGTAGTAATAAAATTCAAGTTTGCCAATAAGAGGTCCACCAGGTAAAAGGGGTCCTCCCGGTGTTGCTGGATTAGATGGACGTCAAGGTCCTCCTGGAGCACCTGGAAGTCCAGATGCAGCAACATCAAACAGTATTCAAACTATATGCGGTAAGTTTAAGTTTTTTATTTTGTAGTAAAGATGTCAAAATATCGGCTAAAGTTGCCTTAAATGGTAGCTTGAAATGTCAGTTGCTCAGAACGGGTGGTAGTGACATATATGTTCGTAGATCATTTGTGAAAACCGATTTTGAAGCAGTACCACTTGCGAGATGTCGGGAGCACCTGGCAGGAGGCAAGAACTTATTGTCAATCGATTGGAGGAGATTTGGTTACCGAAGGAATGAGAGATCAAGTTATTCGACAGTAAGTGGAATCTGGTCTTTCACATGTTTCACTTGTAACAAATGTTTACGCCCAAATAATCATTTTCGGCACTAAAATGCTATATTGTTACAGGAAAATCATCGATCTCCTTATACGACCTGTGGGAACGCACAGCTACTGGATTGGATTAAGCGACATTGAACAAGAGGAAAGCTGGAAATGGGTGGACGGAATTGCCAAAACCGATGAGAATACAGATTTTTCACGTGGTGAACCAAACAACATTGGTGGAGGATCCAATGTTGATTGTGCCTACGTTGGAAATCTTTACAAGTACAAAATGGATGATCTGTCTTGTTCCGCACAATTTTTCGCTTTGTGTGAACGAAAATGGCCAGCTTAGGTTTAATCCTCTATTTAAAGTTGAATTCATGATTTATTGCATACTGAGAAAGTGCATGTAATATAACTCTTCGAACTGAAATCGTTATGACTTGAGTATTTCCTTCTTCTCAGCAAGCAAGTGAAACAGCAACAAAAACTCACATAGGTCGCAGACAGGCAACTAAACCATTTACTTTGTAATTAGTCCGCTTTTGGATAATCGTGACAGGAAAATGATTCAAAAATGTGTAACCGAAATGTGTAATGTGTTACAGAAAATAAAAATGTGTAACAGAAGTGATTATTTAACTGTCTGAGAAAATTTATAAAACATTGCCAGTGAGTTTAATGCTGATCTAATGTGCAATTTGTGACTTTAGTTTATGATCAACTCCAAACCCAAATGTAAAAGCTTTTCCTAATATCCTCAGTCAACGAAAGTTTAAAGCTGCGAATCAACTGTCTTGCTGCTCACAGTTATTGGCTTGCGCGCAAGTTGTTCAAAAGTGTAAATGTCTGTTCAAACGAATACCTATAATTATGGATATTGTATCCACTGGTTGACATAAACATTACTGCTGTAACTGGTTAAATATGGGGGGAAATATTTACGGTTTGTATTTTATCAATCATGGCAGTGAAAGTGGATATAAATCAAAAGATTTCATTATCAATGATTACGTAACAAACGTGAAAGTTCAATGATTGAAACCTAATGACGCTTTAACCGAAAACACTACGTCCTATATCGTCACATCACTTTCAAACCACATACCGGATGCTGCACGAAGATTTTAAGTTTCATCAGTAATTTGGAATTATAAATTCTGCTCCACACATCATCGTTTTATTATTGTGCAATTATTTTCGCTTTAGGATATTGCCTCAGCGTTGTATGATATTCAAAAAAGGAAACCAACGTTAAAATAATCGTTATCTGGGGCCATTTTATTTAATTTACGTGTGTACATACCTGATAGAAATTTTCACATAATTTTCAAAGCCGTTTTAGATATTAAGCTTGTTGTTTAAGCTTGTTTTTTAAAAAACGGTACATACCTTTTAGGCGTTACCAACACTTTCTAGATATCTCACTAAAATTTATTCGTCAAAAAAGTTTCTGGCAATCCAATTTACGTGCAATAGAACTATATTTATTTCACTTACGCAACCGACTTGGCATGAGCACATATACTGTTACAGGAATTAGTATCAGATTAGTTGTCTTGGCAACGGCTTGAGGTCACTTCAAAATCTATTTGATTCTTATCCCTTCAGGCAAAAAAAGTACATGCAAAATTCAGACTCACGGAATACGAACCTTTAGGAAAAGTAAAACTGTTATCAAGTTGAAGCTCATTATCGAAACTTAATTGCGCCTATCCTTGAACCGAAAGCACATTATCCTTGATTGGTATTTGTACTGGCACGAAATGAACTACAATATCTGATGTGTTATGATGATTATATTGTTTTATATTTTGTTCACGTGTACCTTGAAGCAACAAACATAGCACAAAACATAAAACTCAAAATCTAAACGCCATCGTGAGCAACTAAATATTGCACTCCTTCGGAAAAACTGACTCTGACCAGTGCACCTTTTGTGAAAATGCTACAGAAAATGTGTATCATATTGTATATTCTTGTCTTGTCACTTAATTGTATTGGGAAAGGGTTTGTTCATGGATTAGTGAGTCCCACCGATGTTATCCTCTGTTAATTTACTTTAAAGCGTACACAATAGTGGATCCGGGAATAAACAATTAAACTGCAAGTTGTTGTGTGCTAGGTAAGTTATTTACCAATATAAATACAGTGAAAGCATACCGAGTGCGTACAGCATTTTAAATTTAGTACGTTTATCAGAATATCATGTGCCAGAAAATCGTGGAATGTGTTTTGCCTACAGCAATAAATAGTGTCGCCTGTTAAACGGCAATGCGATTTGTTGCTTTTAAGGATCTCATGTCACTGAAACACACCAATGTGTTTAATTAAATTGATTTTGCACCAACATCGAGGTATACTGAATAGGAAAAAAGTTATTCGATAAAGTTCCAAATAATTATTTGTTTGATAACAGCCATAATCCCTCTGTAAACAAACGTTTAAACCTGCGAATCAACTTTAAAGTTGTTGCTCTCATTGTTCAGAAAGTTTTCTGAAAACACAATTTGCTGCTAACAGTCATTTTCTATGAGTTATGTGTTCAAAAAATACCTATGTCAATATGAATATTTTATTCCAAATAGTTGACATTAAACGTAATTGCATCAGGTGAAACAGTTGTGCGGTTTTGTAAATAATGGCGGTTTGTAATTAATCAATCGTGACAATGAATGTGGATATAAACTAGAGATGTACCGAATATTCGGTTTGCCGAATTTATTCTTCCGGATCGGACAATTTAACCAAGATTTCGTTTCGGCCGAATAATTTGTTGCGATTCGGGCGAAACCGAATCTTTTCCGAACACAAATTGAAAACGTAAACCGTGTCTTTTCAGCCTTTTACCACACAATCTATCAAACTACGCCATAACAAAAAGTTACCACACAATCTATCAAACTACGCCATAACAAAAATCGAGTTAAGTATTTTATATTTTTTATCTATTAGCCCAGGGGTCGGCCCGGGATACATGGGCAAAACGTTTAACATTAAAATTTATACGGCCCGGTAACGAACTCCTCGCGGACCGGTACCGGACCGCGGGCCGGCGGTTGCCGACCACTGTATTAGCCTATTGTTTTTCGCACTGCACACAACAAATCAGTAATTCATTTGCAGGCCGGCGATCAAGCCTGAGGCAATGTTAAACCCCGCAGGACTGAAATTATGACGAAAAACTAGTATTTAAACTGTTTTCTTCGTAGAAAAACTTATCTTTTCGTATCAAACGCTTAGCATATACGACTTCGCGTGACGTCATAAATGATCTGGTTGATTCGGCAGGATTTTTTCGGTAAAACTGCCGAATTTTCGGTTTCGGCCAAATCGAAAGTTAGCCGACTCGGTTCTAATATAAACCAAGCGGTTTCGCTGTAATTGTTTTCGTGACAAACGTGACAGTTCAACGATCGAAACTTAATGGTGCATTTCCTTTAACCGAAAACACATCAACCTGTATCGTTATTTCGTCACTTTCAAGTCGAATTTTTGAACTGCGTTTCCAAAGTTGGTAGTTTCGAGCTGGAGAAAAAAAACTCCTAAACGTGGTAAAATTGTATATAAGGCTTGGGTTACCGGTTTACACAACTAACTTTTGTTTAGGTATTGACACAGTATTCTAAAGTTGAGTAACTGGAACTCAAATTCGATTACCAAAATGAATGCCGTACAGTTTTGGTTGTGTATTGTATGTTGCCTGGCATCTTCGGTGATATGTCAAGGAGAAAAGGAAAATCTGCTGGTTTGTAAATCTGTCCCGGCTGACAGATCGGGCTGCTTGCCGAATGACACTCGAATAAAAACTGTTGAAAACAGACTTGATGATTTATCGGGTACAAATAAAGTTGGATTGCAAATCGCAAAACAACTCTAAACGATTTGTTTTTGTTTTTTAAGGGCCTGTTTGGAAACCAATTCTGAAGCAATACCACGTCCGTACCACTTTGAGCTCATGGCATGAAGCCAGAACATATTGTCAATCCATTGGTGGTGATTTGGTGACAAGTGGAATGAGAGATCCACAAACACGCAAGTATGAGCTTGAAATATTTGGCTAAACAATAAAAGCATAGTTTCGGTTCCAACAGAGATATTGCTGCCAATAATTTACAAATATATTAATGTATCCTTGGAATTTGCTGTTGCAAATTTGAAACTAAGAGTCACCATTTTGCACCATTAACCTCTAAAACGTTCAAAGGTAAAATTGATTTTACGTAAAGAATAAATGAATATTATGGTTTTTCAGATACATTATAGACAATTTTGTGAAACCAGCTGGTGCCGAATATTATTGGATAGGTCTGAGCGATATAGAAAGAGAGGGAACTTGGAAATGGAATGACGGAGTGGCGTCGAACAGTCAGAATACGGATTTCGCTTCAGGTGAACCCAATAATGCAGGGCTAACCGGGGGAAATGTTGACTGTGGGCATATTGGTCACTATTATAATTATAAAATGGATGACCATGCTTGCAGTCGACCACAGCGTGCGATTTGCGAAAGAGTTGCACCATAATCACAAGTTTTTAAAAGGCATTGTACCACGTTGTATACCTGCTGTATTTACCATCTTAAATTGTATCATTTTGATTTCATTTATATCTGTATCATGATATTAAATGTACCCAGTTTATTTCTAAGTCGATTAAATGTAGAACTTTCATTTGTATTTATCATTCACAATTTCACAGAACGAGTAAATTTCGCACATCTGCCAACTTTCAAATAAACAATAACATAAACCGGACATTTTAAAATTGCATTTTTTAAATAGCAATTTTGTCCAGAAAAACTATTGCAGAAATGCACTATAGACACTAAAGACAACATGCGGTTTCCAAACTGCGCTAAGTGTTTACCACTACAGTAAATGAACATAGTTAAACTTCAAATGATAAAATGTATAAAACGATTTTTTTGTATGTAATGGTAGAAGAACTACTACCAACATTACAACTTGCATCCGAAAACGATTGATATATGTCGATTGTTAAAAAATCTGATGAAGTAGCGTAACGCGCCTTTTTCTGTTCGGTATGGATCTGCAGTTAACAATTGTTGCAATCTTTATTGGCAATATAAAAACCGGCATATAAAATCCAGACAGGAAAATCACATCTGTCTTGCACAACGACTAAATCACGACTACCACGTGCATTCCTTGCCACGTCGAGTATCGCTACTTACAGAAAGCACACTGGGGGCGCCACAGAGCACATGTGACGTAATAATTATGTAACAGTAGCACATGGTTATGGGGAATACGTTTAATGTGAGGAAGTAAGTTTCGTTTAATGTGAGGAAGTAAGTTTCACGTCAGTTACAAGTTACAACGTCACTTCATTACAAACCTCATTCCAACTCAAATAATCCTAATCGTCCGTATTTTCACAATTTTTTTACAGACGTTACTGCCCTTTTGTACCATCTATCGGCATTACGAGACTTGTAGCGGCCTAACTTTTTTTTTCGCGGGCCAGATGAAATGACCTCGAGGGCCGGATCCGGCCCACGGGCCGTGGTTTGGCGACCCCTGATTGTAGCCTATATGGCTGAATCTAATGAGATATAGATGTAGAAATGATCTAATTTCTGAAAACGCGTGGATGTTGCCAGTTTTACAAAGATTCAGTTTCGGCCGAATAATTTGTTGCGATTCGGCGGAAACCGAATCTGTTACGAACACAAATTTAAAGCGAAAAACGTGTCTTTTCAGCCCTATATAGTACCACACATTTTTAAACTATACGCTACAACTAAAATCGCGTCCAGTATTCGCACTCCAGACAACAATTCATTGGCGGGCTTACAATCGTGCCTGAGGCAATGTTAAACCCCACAGAACTGAGGCGATGACGAAACACAAGTGTTTTGCACTGTTTTCTTGGTAGAACAACTTATGTTTTTCATATCAAACGCGTAGCGTACGACTTTGCGTGACGTCATAAACGATCTGGTTTCAGCCAAACCGAAAATTAGCTGATTCAGTGCATCTCTAGTTTCGATCACGAACACGATCAAACACGTTTTTCTGCGAAGGAAACACACACTTAGAAAAAGCCAATTACTGGCGTGCCAGAAGTGGAGCTGTCCAGAGTGTTGGGCCAGGGTCAACATTTACAGACAACCAAAACGTTGCAAGGACATCGGCAAAATGGATTCTTCACACATAATATGCATCATTTCATTTTACGGCAAATGTAATGTAACTTAGAATAAAAAAATGATGCTTACCTTGTCAAACCAACCTTACTGGAGATTCGTTACACATTATGGTTTTCGTATTTCGTTACACATCAGAGTTGTCTGGCAGATTAAGAGCGGTCAGTTTCACATGCACTAAAAGTTTTTTGCCTCTTCCAAAGTTTTCCGCTGTCTACGCCATTAATTGTATTGTATTTTATTCACGCTTACCTTAACTTAACGCGTTAAACATAGCACATTGATTCAATGTAGCTAAAGTAAAAACATTGGACACAACTGTGAAAACCTTTTTTGCAAAGCAATTTTTAGTTCTAATTCAAACAAACGAAAAAATAAACCAAACATCATTTCAAAATTGCGGATTTTGAAAGGCGACACAAACTCTTTGCTCTTGCCCAGTGTTTTTTAAGGTGTTTTGGGGGACCGAAACGGTCCCCCAAATTTCTCCAGCGGTTACCCAAAATTAAATATGGCTATTTTTTGGTATTTAAATGAAACACTTGCGGTCTCTTAAAACTACTTAGCGGTCACCCAAACCAAACCTTAAAAAAAACCTGCACTTGCCTAACAAAAAAACACTTATATACTGTAATCTTGACCCTACTGTAGGCGAGGAGTCACCTTGTACTAATATCACTTAGTTGCTTTCTATCATTTTCTCAGACAAATGTTTTTACTAACTGTACTTGCACCACAGTCAAATACAATATCTTATGTGCTATGTTGTGATGATTCTATTGTATTGTATTTTGTTCACGTACATCTTGAAGCAACAAACATAGCAACACACTAAGGAAAGGTGGCTATGGTAAAGCACAGGACACAGCTGCGAAAATCTTTTTTGCAAAGTATTTTGTTAAAGACACTAATTAAAAGTATTTTTTCTCATCGAAACCTTCCGAGGGAATGATAGAGAGAGAAAGTAATACCTTAATACACGTTTAATACACGCAAAAAGACGTTTTTCTTAGAACGAAAGTGTTCAATTAAATTGTCAATATCTTTGTTTGAGATTGTTATACTATAACGGACAAAATAGTCATATGAAAGTTCCTCAGATGGCGCAGTTGGGCAAATTTAGTTCACTAAATCAAGTGTGCCCAACCCAGCTAAATTTAGACGCCATCGTGTACAGCAGTGGTTCCCAACCTTTTTGTAGTCACGGACCCCTTTTATAAATTTTATATGTCTGCGGACCCCCCAATTTTCCGTACGTCTCTCTATGTTTTTCGTTTTATGCATTAAACGTTATTATACTTTTTGGTAGCATTTTAATCAACCTTTACAATAAGCCTTAAATCTCAATGAAGTTCTGTACTGTAGCAACAAAGAGATACATTTTCTTGTGTACAAGATTGAAACAAAGCACTATAATTTCCATTGTTCATGTGTGCTGTGATGTCACAATGGAGCTAACAATCACGAAAACGTAATTTTTCCTGGCCCGAAATTTTGATTAACAGTTTGCACGGGTATGCAGGATTGTAAAAACGCTCCGAAAACTTACAAATATTTTACTGTTGGTTTCTGGTATTATAAATGTTTGCCTCCACGGACCCCCTGAAACCATCTTACGGACCCCTTCGGAGCTCCGCGAACCCCAGGTTGGGAACCACTGGTGTACAACTATATATTGCACTCCTTTGGAAAAATTAACTTTGACCAGTGCACCTTTTTTTGAAAATGTGCTACATATTGTATATTCTTGTCCTCTAACTAAATTGTATTGAAAAAATGTTTGTTAATAGATTAGTAAGATGTTACCCCCCTCTTAATTTACTTTTAGGCGTCCACAATACCCGGGGATAAACTATTAAACTACATGTTGTGTAAAGGTTTGTACCTTTATCAGAATATCATGTGTCAGGAAAGCGTGGATATTGTTTTGCTTACCGCGCCCGTTAATTACTTATGTGTAATGCGATTTTGTTACTGTTTTGCCTTCAATGAATGAACAACAAATGTAAGTGCATCATAACTGTTTCACAAGTAACATAGCCCAGTAGTAGCCCTGGGATGCCTAGTTTAGTAAGTTGTCGGTGCCCTTTGGGAAAAGCCGTTAGTTTGCAAGTGCCACATTTAACATTGCAATAATTTATTACGACTAAAAACTTCATGATGGAAATGTGACAGATAAACCAAAACACATTTTCATAATTGTATTCATTTATTTTTTGGTGTACTACATGCTGAGAAAGTGCATTTAAAATAACGCAACAAACTGAAATCGTTGTGAAGGTTTTTCTTTCTTCACTGCAAGGAAGTAAAACAGAGATAAAAACCAACACATAGGTCGCAGGCAGCTTACTAAACTATTAATTTGTAATTAGTCCGTTTTTGGATAATCGTGTCAGGAAAATGCGAAAAGTGCGTAGCTGCAAAGAATTTTGATAATTGATAACGTTAAATGTTATGTTCAGAAATCCATGTAGAAATGATTATTCAACTAATTGCGAAAATTGGCATACTTCAGCATGTTGCTTGAAATCAGAATACTGAATACTGAAGGTGTAATTTTGTGATTTTAGTTTATGAACGACTTTGAAGCCAAATGTAAAAGCTTTTGCTAATATCCCTCTTAGGGCTGTTATCAAATAAAGGTTTTTAAATATTCAAATAATCAAATAAAGTTTTCCCTTTTAAGTCAATAATCAAATAATTCAAATAATTTAAAATACTTGAAACGAAGGCCCCAAGCCTTTACTCAACAAGGCTATTTTAAAGTTATCAAACAAAAATTTTACAGTGGTTGTGCTCTGAGACATTAAATCTGGGCTACATCGTTTATTTGTTTAATTACAGCCGTAAACCCTGTACCACCGAAAGTTTAAAGCTGAAAACCAACTTTAAATTTGTTGCTGTCAATGTTCAGAAAGTTTTCTGGAAACACTTTAACGTATCTACCTGTATGTACTTGCTGCTTATAGTCGTAATCTAAGAGTAATGTGTCTTACGGCTTGTAATTAATCAATCATGACAGTGAAAGTGGATATAAACCAAACGGTTTAGTCGTAATTGGTTTCGTGATAAACGTGATAGTTGAACGATCGTAAATTAATGGTGCATTTAATTTCACTAAAAACTCATCATCCTGTAGTTTAATTTTGACATTTTAAAGTCACAAACCAAATGTTTAATGGCCTGTCAAGTTTGATAGTTTTAAGCTGGAGAAAAAAAAGCTCCTAAACGTGGTAAAATTGTATATAAGGCTTGCATTGCCGGTTTACACAAATACCTTACTCGTGTTTAGTTAATGACACAGTATTCTGAAGTTGAGTAACTGATACGCAAATTAGATTGCCAAAATGAATGCCGTACAATTTTGGTTGTTTGTTGTTTGTTGCCTTGCATCTTCGGCGATGTGTCAGGGAGAAACGGAAAATTTGCTGGTTTGTAAATCGGTTCCCGCTCACAAATCGGGCTGCTTGCCTTTATTTCAGAAAAATGACGACGCTCGAATAAAAAATGTTGAAAGCAGACTTAATGATTTTTCGGGTAGGAATAAAATTTGATTGTAAATCCTAAAACAACTTTAAACGATTTGTTTTTGTTCAAGGGCCTGTTTGGAAACCAATTCTGAAGCAATACCACGTTCGTACCACTCTTAGTTCATGGCAGGAAGCCAGAACATATTGTCAATCCATTGGTGGTGATTTGGTGACAAGTGGTATGAGAGATCCACAAACACGAAGGTATGAGCTTGAAATATTTAAACCACCAAATCGATTTTTTGGCGAGGCAATAAAGTATAGGCTAGATTTTGGGCTCTAGATTCTAACAGAGATATTTGTTGCCAATAATTTACATTTAAATATATTAAATTCTTTGTTGCTATTGCAAATTCAAACTATTAGAGATTTTTGCACCACTGTGACCCGGTAAAAAATAGTTCAAAGGCAAAACTATTTTACACTTGGATAAATTAATATTTTTTAGATACATTATCGAGAATTTTGTGAAACCAGCTGGTCCCGAGTATTACTGGATAGGTCTGAGCGATATAGAAAGAGAGGGAACTTGGAAATGGATTGACGGAGTGGCGTCAAACAATCACAATACGGATTTCGCTCCGCAGGAGCCTAATAATGCAGGGCTAACCGGGGGAAATATTGACTGTGGGCATATTGGTCACTATTATAATTATCAAATGGATGATCATGCTTGCAGCGGACTACAGCGTGCGATTTGCGAAAGAGTTGCACCATAATCACAAGTTTTTAAAGGCATTGTATCACATTATGTTCCTGAGTTTATGATCTTAAGTTGTATCATTTTGATTTCATTTACACCCATGCAGTGTTTTTTTAAGGTGTTTTGGGGGACCGAAACGGTGAGTAAATTTCGCACATTTGCTATTCCAACTTTTCGTTGTTAAATCGTTTTACATGCAATTACTTTCGTGTTAACGCTTGCATCAGTCCTATTTTTCGCAACAAATCAAAAAATAAGTCAGACTTAATTTAAAAATTGCATATTCGAATCGTCTTTTTGTCTTATTGTAGAAATGCAATGTAAACTTTACGACAGCAGTTCCAAAACTATAGTAAGCATATACCACTAACACTAAATAGACTTTAAATGATAAAATTCGCAAGATGTTTTAAATTTGTATGTGATGGTAGAAGAAGAACTACTAACATTATAACTCACATTTGAAAATAATTAATAAATGCGGATAAGTGGCGTGAAACGACACACATGGCTAGTTAAGTGCGTTAAACATTAGTTTTCGCAATAGTTACATTCTTACAACGTCATTTAACTACCAAACCACACCCAAATAGTCCTAAGCGTCAGCCTTTTTTTTCACGGGGTTCGAACCCAGGGCACTCCCGGGGACGAATCTCAATCAGGTTTTTTATGTCTGTATATGGGTCAGGCGCGCTAGACCATTCGGTCAAGTTCCTGCCCCCTATCCGTCAGCATTTCCAGAGATTTTGGACAATATGCTCTTTGCGCCACCTATTGGTATTTACTAAACGTTTGTTTAATAGCCACAAGTTTGGAAACATTTATTTTTAGACTATAATCAGTCAGCTATCATAGACAGAAAATATTATTTCGCTTATGCAAGCATCTTCAGTGTCTTATTTATACAAATTATAATTTACTAGCATTTTGTTTAATGAGATAAGACGTTAGGATATTTTCTGGTGATGTACCGAATAAGTAATATGTACAAATATTTTCCTGAACGAAACCGAATAATCGGTAGTAGTGACAAAGAAACTAAGCCGAAACAACTAAACGATTTGTGGCCTCACACAAAGGCGTGTTCGGTTTTGACGTAATCACGTTTTCCCTTCCAGCCATGAGTGCAAGGCTGCATATAGCGCAGGGCAACCCAAATGGTGGACCGCGGTCCTTATCCGGACCTTTGGGGTATTAGATGTGGCTATATTGTGTGTTAATTTCGTGATCGTTGCTATGTAGCGACAGTTAACTCGAGTCCGCATAGCGATTCTCCGAGTACCGCGAGGAGCCTATAGTATTTCCAAAATCTTGAAAGGCCAGATTGACAACTTTGTGACGACAAAATCGTCCATTATTCCAGTGCATTATTAACAAAATTTTATTGCGCACAAATATATCTATGACGCAATAAACTGAATTTTGAATCATAACCTTACGAAGTAATCCTGCCAAACTAGATAAACTGTATTTTGTGTGTCGTTGTGTCAATACTCTCGCGAGGAGTAATTTAATGTATAGTGCCCAATTCAAGCTTTTGTTTTGCAAACAGAACCATTCGGCTTAAACAAATGTGTTGATCTTGGCCAAGATTTTACACATTACCTATAACTAAAATAGGCGAAGACATGTTGCATTTGCATTATTGACAGAAGTGTCCAGACCTTTGGTATTTTTACTTTTTCTGTCTGGGCCTTTCACAAAACTAATTGAGTATAGACCTGATATAGCGGCTCACATAAAAGAGGATGGTGTAAACCAGGGGTGTGCAACCTTTGTCACTGTGGGGCCAAATACAATTGCCAAGATTAGATTTTGTGTTACGTAATTAGATGGAAACACATGTTTTGCGCGAAATTTATTGCGATATTTAGGTTGCAAGATCCCAAAATATATTTGTAATTTGGTCCAAATCGGCTATTTTTGAAAAGCCGCTGATTCGCCCAAAAAAATGAGCAAATCGAATCTCTCGCACATCATTAATAATTTTCCACAGTGAATGATATTTACCACAGTTTTATTTTGTCACTTTAGTTGTTTGTTTATTGTTATGACGTAGAGTAGCGGTGCACCAATCGTAGCTCTACGAGTAACGTCCATATGACGTTATTTTAGATTCGACTTTTTTCAGTGTGCTAGTTCAACGTCGTTGAGGAGTCAGACACTTTCTCCCACCACCATTAAAACATCTGGCCGGGTACAATCAGCAGAATTAAATGCTGAAAATGCGTATTGAGGAAGTGGCAACAGCTGTGTGTGTTGAATCCTGCTGTGCGTAAAAATATTTTTTTCAAGTTCATACAGCTCAGTTGTGTGCAAAGCAGTGTTTCTCAACTTGAGGTTCATGTTGGTTTTGTACTTTGTTCAAACCTTGTTATTGTGTTAGGTTTTTAATGTGAAGAAGCTGATTTTTTGAAATAATACGATTTTGTTTCACCGCATAAAGGTTTTGAAGTTTTTTTAAATGAAATTGCTGAGGCATGAGAAAAAAGATTTGAAAACAATGTTCTAGGCAAGGGGTCACCAAACTTTTTTCACTGCGGGCCGGATAAGATTAATAATAATGATTCGCGCGGGCCGCAGAGTTTTCATGCCCTAGTGCCGTCTTTCCAAACTTAGTTTGCGAGGCGATTTTTATAGGTGCGTCAAGATATGCTGGTGAATGCAACTGTTAAACTGTATAGTTAGTCTCATCTTATGAGAAATGACCACGCGGGCCGTAGTTTGTTGATCCCTGTTCAAGACATTGGCAAAGATTTGAAAACAATGTTCTGGGCCGTGGCAAAGATTTGAAAACAATGTTCTAGGCCAGTGGTTCCCAACCTTTTTGTAGTCACGGACCCCTTTAATAAATTTTATAGGTCCGCGGAAGTAATTTAGTCTTGTTATGTTTTTTGTTTCCTGCATTATATTTTCGCTTTTTTGGGCAGAATTTTAATCAACGGCCACAGTCCTTAAATCTCAATAAAGTTCTGTATTAGCAGTCAATGCAACGAAGAAGCAGTTTCTGGTGTACAATACTTGAAACAAAGCAATATACGCTAAAAGTTACATTGTTCATGTGTGTTGTGATGTAACAATCATACAAAAGTAAGTTTTCTTTTTCCAAAGGTTTAATAACAGTCTGCACTTTCTTGCGGGATGGTAAAAACGGTTTGGAAACTTAAAAATATTGTACTGTTTGCCTCTACGGATCCCCTAATGTCCGCGAGACCCCAGGTTGGGAACCACTGTTCTAGGCCGTGGCAAAGATTTGAAAACAATGTTCTAGGCCTTGAAAGTAAAGCATGATTTTGTAGACTTGTTTAAATATTAGTTGTAAAATATTTAAAAATAGTGCAAAAATCTTACTAGGTCTTACTAAGCATTTATAAAGAAAATTTTTGTACGCCGTTTTATTTATTTATTTTCTGTTGGGTTGCAGCCAGGGAATCGAATCGCTTGTCATATGGGTTCAAGTTCGGTTCGGGTTCACTTGGTTTTGTTTTTAAGGGTTCGGGTTCGGTTCAGCAACAGCTGTGTGTGTTGAATCCTGCTGTGCGTAAAAATATTTTTTTCAAGTTCATACAGCTCAGTTGTGTGCAAAGCAGTGTTTCTCAACTTGAGGTTCCTGTTGGTTTTGTACTTTGTTCAAACCTTGTTATTGTGTTAGGTTTTTTAATGTGAAGAAGCTGATTTTTTGAAATAATACGATTTTGTTTCACCGCATAAAGGTTTTGAAGTTTTTTTTAAATGAAATTGCTGAGGCATGAGAAAAAAGATTTGAAAACAATGTTCTAGGCAAGGGGTCACCAAACTTTTTTCACTGCGGGCCGGATAAGATTAATAATAATGATTCGCGCGGGCCGCAGAGTTTTCATGCCCTAGTGCCGTCTTTCCAAACTTAGTTTGCGAGGCGATTTTTATAGGTGCGTCAAGATATGCTGGTGAATGCAACTGTTAAACTGTATAGTTAGTCTCATCTTATGAGAAATGACCACGCGGGCCGTAGTTTGTTGACCCCTGTTCAAGACATTGGCAAAGATTTGAAAACAATGTTCTGGGCCGTGGCAAAGATTTGAAAACAATGTTCTAGGCCAGTGGTTCCCAACCTTTTTGTAGTCACGGACCCCTTTAATAAATTTTATAGGTCCGCGGAAGTAATTTAGTCTTGTTATGTTTTTTGTTTCCTGCATTATATTTTCGCTTTTTTGGGCAGAATTTTAATCAACGGCCACAGTCCTTAAATCTCAATAAAGTTCTGTATTAGCAGTCAATGCAACGAAGAAGCAGTTTCTGGTGTACAATACTTGAAACAAAGCAATATACGCTAAAAGTTACATTGTTCATGTGTGTTGTGATGTAACAATCATACAAAAGTAAGTTTTCTTTTTCCAAAGGTTTAATAACAGTCTGCACTTTCTTGCGGGATGGTAAAAACGGTTTGGAAACTTAAAAATATTGTACTGTTTGCCTCTACGGATCCCCTAATGTCCGCGAGACCCCAGGTTGGGAACCACTGTTCTAGGCCGTGGCAAAGATTTGAAAACAATGTTCTAGGCCTTGAAAGTAAAGCATGATTTTGTAGACTTGTTTAAATATTAGTTGTAAAATATTTAAAAATAGTGCAAAAATCTTACTAGGTCTTACTAAGCATTTATAAAGAAAATTTTTGTACGCCGTTTTATTTATTTATTTTTTGTTGGGTTGCAGCCAGGGAATCGAATCGCTTGTCATATGGGTTCAAGTTCGGTTCGGGTTCACTTGGTTTTGTTTTTAAGGGTTCGGGTTCGGTTCAGGTTTTCAAAAATGTATATTTTCGGGTTCGGGTTTTGTTCCGGTTTGGGCAAATTATCCGCTCCAAACCGGTTTGCGGTTTTTAAACCGGTTCAAATTTTCATTCGTTTCAATTTAATTCTACCCATCATCTACTTGGCCTTATCAAACTCCAAAATATTTTTGACCGTGCACTGTTATTTTTGACACGCCCTATAAGTGTTATCTCGCGTATTCTTCAGTACGCTGTTTTGAAAAAAAGTCACAAAAATAAAAATCCAACGGCGTCCAACGCCAAACAAAAAATAGGATTCAACTCCGGTTCGAGTTTTTAGAAAATCGTGATTAGCGGTTCGGGTTCGGTTCGGTTTTAATGAAATTAATCGCTCAAACCGGTTCGCGGGTTCGGGTTCAGTTCCAGTTCGACTCCCTGGTTGCAGCACGGTAAAACGTGGGAAAAGTTGCAAATAGTTTAGGGAAAACAGTGTGTAAATATATAAGGGAATAACTGCTCTGAAACCAATCGAGATTAACGGCACAATTTAACGAATAGTATGGCAAAAGAAACAACTACTGTAAACGAAATTGCTTCAACTTTAAAATGAATTACACTTGAAACTTATAAGCACGTCGCGCAATAAAAACAGTGTTTCTTTAATCCAGGGGTTCTTAACCAGGGTTGCGAGAACTGTTTCTAGGGTGTGCGGGCATGCTTGTATAAAAATTTATTTACAATGGTTTTATTATTTAGGCAATTACAAAAGGGGGTGCGAAAATTGGTTGGTGATTTAAAAGGGGTGCAGCAAGGAAAAAGGTTAAGAACCACTGCTTTAATCTTTTTTAAAGTCAATGAGCGGGGATTATTTTATTTTATTCTATAAATATTTATTTTAAAGGACATTATAAAGTTAAGCCATGAAGTTTTTGATTTGGGTATTAATCAACGTAGTTGTAAAAGTGTTGTCTCACGCTGAAAATGATGAAATTCTTGTTTGCAAAACTGCAAGATCTTTGTGGACATCTCCTGCATACAATATGTCTTCAATGCAGGGAAGGCCGGGAAAGCAAGGACCTCCAGGAAATCCGGGACCCGTGGGTCCATCCGGTCCACCTGGCCATGTTGGTCTGCCTGGGCCTAGGGGTCAGCCTGGAATACAATCTACAAAACGTATCTCAAATGTAGAACAGAAACTGCGAACTTTAACAGGTAATGGCTGGCTGTACAAAAACTAAATCTTAATTCCCAATACGTCTTTATGTCTGTTTGATGTGTAACTATTTTATAGGGTCAGTTTGGAAACCAATTCTGAAGCAATACCACGTCCGTACCACTCTGAGCTCATGGCAAGAAGCCAGAACATATTGTCAATCCATTGGTGGTGATTTGGTGACAAGTGGAATGAGAGATCCACAAACACGCAAGTATATGGAGGGTTTAATTTTTAGTGCAAGCACGAAACATTATATAATTAGTACAACGAACGTTAATCTCAACGTACCAGTTTTCTCATATTCAATACGATTTTTGTTTGAAAACTTAAGTTAGTTGTAAACATAAAAGTTTTTCTAAACTTTAAATTTCTTCCTAATTAAGATTTTTGTAATTTTAGAGATATCATAGAGCACTTGGTAAAGCCACACGGGCCGCAGTATTATTGGATCGGTCTGAGCGACATCGACGTTGAAGGAAGCTGGAAGTGGGTTGATGGTGTCATGGCCACAGAGGAAAATACACATTGGGCATCAGGTGAGCCCAACAATAGTGGGGGCGGAAGTCCGCCAGTGGATTGCGGACACATCGGCCCGAACCAATACCTTATGGACGATCATTCTTGCCATAGAAATCAACGCGCTATTTGTGAAAGAACAGCTCCGTGATTTGTGCCAAGTTGCTGCGATAAATGTACTCATTTTTCGGTTAATCGAAACTTCTGAGCATATACTCGCTTCTGATTGTTTATGATAAATAAAATTGCCCATTTTAAAAAGATAGTAAAAATCGTAAAGCTTTTTACAACATAATACATTTCTTAAACTGTTATTTTAACGGGTTTGAAACATTTACTAAAGAAGGCCCTGGAATAAGATAAAAAACATACGAAGTATACCTATCTCCATCTGTTTCACCCATCTGTACCCATATATATTTCTTATTTACAACCACAATTCAGTATTTGCAGTAAAGATGTAAGGTTTTGTCGTCTATATCAGGGGTCGGCAACCTTTTTTGCACTGCGGACCGTTTTTGAAACTAAAATTTTATCGCGGACCGGTCTTCAAAAAAACTACATATATTTAGCAATAAAAACGCCTAAATTAGTTTATCATCCCCAGGATACATGGGCAAAATGTTTAATAGGATTTAACCTGAAAACCTATACGGCCCGGTAACGAACTCCTCGCGGACCGGTACCGGGCCGCGGACCGGCGGTTGCCGACCACTGGTCTATATTAAAGATAAGCAGGGGTGTGCTAAATTTTGGAATTAAAGTCTTTTACATTGTAAATGCATTACAATTAATACTAAGCTGTAATTCATTGTTTTTATTCTGTTTCTTTTGTCTTTTATCTTATCTTTCAACATTATTTCAACCAAATACCTATGATTTGTACCATACATACTGTAGCGCCTTGCATTCCTCAAATACACATTTTCAATTTTTCAATGTATTTTATTCACCACCAACAGTGACAAAGAGCAATAAATTTATGAACTGACGAATTGCAGACATGGTATTTGTATCGTTTTGCTGCGACAATTATTCGCTACCTGCTGGTGCAATGCTTTGAAAAAAATAAACAAAACACAAAACAAAAACGCTTAAACGTATAGGCCTACACGACTTAGAAAACTAATGGTATTCAAATTATCCTAACTTAGTTCTGTTAAAGTTTTTTTCGTCTCGGAACATTTTCTTTAAAATAGCCAATCACGGCAAGCAATTAAGTCAACTCCTGGGATTTGGCCGTCTAAAGATCAAACACAGGACGCTAGGGAATCGCATCGATCGAAATTTACAAGTTGGTCCTAATCGTTCATCGATGGACAAAAATTGCAAAGATTCTTTAAACTGGAAACTGTTGGCGTTTATTCCTCTTGATTTTAGCGTTTAATAGCTTACAGCAGATTATTAAATGTTTAAAAATGTGTAGTAAGATCATGGTTGGGCTAAGGCGCGCTTTTTGATATATTTACTGGGTGCGATTTTACGCATTTTTTGTATTTACGCTGTTAACACGAAAGTAGCCCGGAAGAGTTTTTTATACTTTACATCGAACTGAATGATTATTGCTGTTTCTTTAGGAGCAGTATTGGAAGTTTCTGATTTTTTAATGAGTTTACTTTATTTCTTAAGCTGGTCTTTACACCAACAAGCAACGAGCCCTAAACTAGTCAAGGCGGCACAAAGTTACGACCACCCGGAGTGCTTTAAAAATAGATTCTTTCGAAAAGCAAGTTCAGTGTGGACCGCAGTAAAGGCTACGAATTGATTTTTCTCTCCATGGCGTCAATCCTTCGGTACGCAGGCCTTCACTTCACACTTACCAATGATCCGCTTATGCAGGGTAAGCTGTCAGACAACACGTTAGTAAATTAGAACGCTGACGTTCCGCTACTAGTTGTAACAGCAACGTGTTTACAGCAGTTAAGTGTTTTTGTGAGCCGGGAAAAAGACAACGGTTTTTAAGTAAACATTTCCTTTCCTTTTTCCCCATCGACCCACTAAGAAGCAGTCTCGGCGCCGATATAGGGCATTGGCCACTTGCGCAGCCGTGTCGCATCGACGAGCAAGACGATTTAAAGGGGAAGTTTTTTTAAGGAGTTTGTTAACGATGTGCACTTATTTTGAGATCACTGCAGTACCGTGGGAAATTTAGTTACCAACAGGCATTGTTTGCATTAGCACCGATTTTTACATCAAATCGTGTTAATATGCAAGAGAGTTTCAAGGTTTGTTGTGTAACCCGAAGCTAGAAACCGGGTACAACAAAGAACCGTCGTTTATTAGCTATTTTTACGTACAGAAGCCTCAGATTTTAACGCAATAGACACCGCTTTGCCTCGATATCGTTTATGAGATCACATCGCTTGTCTGCTAATGTAGTCTTTCAGGATGCGTGACGGTCAGTCGGATTCGATCGACTTAAGCGTGGTTCGGTGGAACGGACAAGGAAGGCGAACGCAATGCATAATTTAAAACGACCCTCTCTAATCGCCTCTTGTTTTTCTACGATAGAGTTTTGTTAACTGCATTGTACCAAGCCACTGCTTCCAAAGGTTAAATTGCACGGCTGCGAAAGCGGAACGAAACAGCACAATGAAAGAAAATGGTAAATTAGATCAAGAACAAAATAACTTGTTGACGCAAAAAGTGAGCTCACAGAGTTGCACAAACGGTTGCACGGAGAAGAAAAACCTGATGGAGGAAAACATTAAAAAGTGTGGTTCCACAAAACTGAAAATGGAAAAGGGAAAAGATCAACTGCATCGAAACACAAATTCAACCCCAGTTTTTCTGCGCGTTCGTACATTTGTGGCTTGTTTGTCACTTTTGCAACTCGTTCAAGTAATGGGAAGTGGGTAAGTAACTATTTGGCAGCTAAAATATTGTTTACATCAGCAATTTATAGTTACATATTGGCGTTCTATATCTTCAAACGTGACTTCAGGATTGCCAGAATCATTATTGCACATATGCAAAAATTAAACATAATGCCTTCTAACCGTTACCAAGATAGTTCAACTTTAAACGACATTTGTTTTTCTGACAAAAAACTGTTTATGTAAACACAATAGTTGTTTACAGTTTAAGAATTTGAAGACACCAAACACGAGCTTGTCGAAATTAGATATGGCCGGCGGGTGTTTAGTGCTCTGTGCTGCATTGTTGTGCATCCACCATCAAATACCTTGCGCTTGTTTTGGATAGATACAGCAAAAGCGCTTTGACATCGATTGAACGAAGATACCGCCTTAACACATTTTCAATTGGAGTTTTACAAAGTTGTTTTCACATCGGTAACCTAAGCGTCATTTTATTCGTCAGTTATTATGGGTCGAAATGGCACAGGTTTGTTGGTTTGCTGTTGCTTAGGTTCGGTTACAAAATTTGAAATGAGTTATGTAGCGCATGCTGAGACAATCATGCGCAGTGTCTATCTGCACTGACGTTTACACTACGCAGGGTTTTATTCATTTGATTTTCCCTCTAACAGACCTCGTGCAATTGCAATTGGATCGCTGATGATGGCTGCTTCGAGTTTAATCTCATGCATGCCACAGTTTGTGGGTGATCGCTATGACCTTGAACGCGCTCTACCCAAAAATGGCGCTTTGTCAAGACAAGTTGTGCTCATGAACCTATTACCTATGCAATCAAGCAATAACGAAGACAATAGTAGGCAATATGAAAACGACGAAACACCTCAACGCGACGAAACTGTCATGATTGTGAGCAACTTGACGGCTTTTCTAAACAGCAACGACACATCGATGCTCTCAGGACTGAGGCACGTCGCCAATATCACTGATATCCAGAAACTTCGGCGGACTTTGCAGTTGTGGTCAGCGCAGATGCGGGCCGCACAAGACAGTAGCGAAGCCGTGATGTCACAAGCAAGCAATTCTCGGCTGCTGCACTTGGCCGGTACAAGTGAGGTGAATCAGGATTATGACCGTAATCCCGAGATTCAACAAAACGAAGATTTTTCACTGATGTTATCAAACCAGAGTTCAAATCAGCTCTGCAAACCTGCTCTCATGCCCGAAGTGGATTGGGCTGCGATTCAGGATTTTCGTAAAACTGAACTCACGGCCGGCAACGATTCTGGCGATGATTCTTTCCTGTATGTGTTTATTGCGATCGGTAGCGTTTTGAAAGGTATGGGTCACTCTCCACTTCACCCATTGGGCATGTCCTTCATCGATGACTTCGCATCATGCAGCAATTCAGCCGTTTACATTGGTGAGTTTCCCACAACCTATTCATTAAATATTTTTATTTTCAAAGAAACTTTAAGATGCCACAGAAATTACTCTCTACATTTTCAAATACGCCGCAAACTGTTTTATTGACATTGATTTTCGGCAAGTAGCGAATATACCACCTGGGACGTTAATATGAACGGTGTTGGTTCAGTGGTTTCCTAATCCCACCCGCCACTCAAAAATTATTGTTTTGAAGCCGTAACCGCCGAACGCAGATTACTGTCGAAAGCCTTCTGCTTGCGGCAGAAGTTGGAAAGTGTTTGTCGATGTCAGGAAAAATGCTTAGTGCCACTCAACCAACTAAATGCATTTTTCTTCACAGCAGGCACCCTGTGTGGCTTAAATGGCTGTTGAGGTAGTCTGTAATACACGATTGTAGGTTACATTTCCGTGATGAAATTCTGTACTAATAATTCGATGACATATTGCAACCATCGTAAAAATGTGCAACAGCTCAATGTTTTACAAGCTATAAAGTTTTTTGACATGAACTATGGCGTAAAACATCGACAATGCCCGAGAGTATGTAGCGTTTCATAAGTTTTCAAATGTATAATCCATTGTACTAACGATGGTAAAAATGTCACAATGCCCGTATTTACAGGGGTAGTTTCAGCTCTATCGCTGTTGGGTCCTGCTTTCGGTTTTATTCTGGGATCCCTGACGACCAACATATGGGTGGACAGTGGTTGGGTAAACACAACAAACATTCCTGTTCTTCCTCAAGATTCTCTATGGGTTGGCGCGTGGTGGATGGGTTACCTCATCACAGGAATTCTTCTAGTGGTTGCAACTCTGCCCTTCTGTGCATTTCCAAGGTCAGAACTTTGTTGTTTGATTAGTTAATGACATTTGTATGGTTACAATAAATGGCAATCAAAGTACTTGGCGAACACGCTTTTTTTAGATAATTAAATCAAAACAATTATCACATTACCACACCCAAATATTTCGTAATTGTTCCAGTACCATTTGCTTTTACTTTAGTAACAAACCTCAGTCGCTTTTTTGTAAGACACGCAACCACACGGTTATTTCAATGCCCAATGTTTTAGGTTTTAACCTATACATTAACAGGGTAATATCTAAGGAGCAAGAAGAGGCGAAAGACGATAGCACAACGTGCGTCACCTGCATCAAGGTTTATTTTTCCGACCAGGACGAATCTGAATCTTCAGACGATGGTGACGGTTTACCTACAGCTGACGATGAAGAACAACCACCGCTTCTTCAAACAGAAGAGGATTCTATACCGCGTGCTCGATATAGTCGCGTCGAAGGAACGTCACAAAGCATGGACTTGACGCCACAGCGCAAAGATAACGACTGTCGCTTTTCCACCTACTCGGAAGCAATACATAAACCAAATGGCAAAACTGTCTGCTACTTGGACGCTGATTCGATGAGAACCAAATCAGTAGGAGACGAAAAACAAGCAAGCCATGGACAGCGGCGATTTCGACGATCGGCTTCTGCCCCTGCTATTCACAGCAGCAACAAGAGGAGGATGTCTCGTGCTTATAGCATTCACCAAACTGACTGTCTGATCAACAAGGGTGTGTGGGGCCGCACTGTGAACACACTGAACAATTCCCCCAGTACAGCTTCATTAAAAGGTAAATTTTGGACTTAAGGCCAGTATTAAAAGCTATTTTTATTGTTTGGATTTAATATGTGATTTGGCATTGTTGATAGAATTTGTGTGTTGTGTGACACGTAGTTAATTTTCCTTTAATTCAAGGTTATTTATGAAACGATATAGTTATTGGCATTGCTATGATCTGTCAACCTGCTTGGTCGGTTTTCTCAAAAATTGAGCCTGACTCATTTATTTTTCGCATGTATCTCAATTCCCCATATGATAAGCGACTATCGCAAATGACATAAAACGCCAAACTACGCATGTGCGGTAATTAGGAGAATAGCTTATCTTCGGTCGTGAGTGCACAAACGTTACAAGACCCACAAAGTGGTTGCCACATTCGGTTGAGCCGATTCGTGCTTTTGGCGTCACGTCTTATCAGTTTGTTTACGCATCAGATTTCGCGTTTACGATGAAAGGGCTCCTCCGGGACCCCGTGTTCATCTCCATCACACTTGGATTCGTCAGTCTTACAAGTTTCCTTGCTGCCTCCATTACCTACGCGTCAAAGTACATGGAAACGCAATTCGACCTTTCAGCATCCCGAGCCAACCTACTTAACGGTAAGATATTTGAAATATTCCGCGATAAAGATATTTTTCTCGTTAATTCTGTGTAATAATGCGTTGGCATCATCTTTCCCATCATAAAATCAGTAGGATCTCACAAACAATCCAATATTATAAGGACGGCAAAAATAGCTCATCATGTTCAACAGTGGATGTACCACACAAGGAAGTCATAATTGAAGTTTGCTTTACATCACTGGAAGTAAAACTCACCAAGTAACGACCAACAACAAATAATTTAAGATTATTTCTTGCGTCACATAATGACGATTGAATGCCATGTCTGTTCTATCACGTCGCAAGCCAAATTATCTATGACCCCGCAACAACAAAACAAAGCAAGTTACGTTATGTTACTCCAAACACTTTACAGGGAATCTAAATACTCATCAGGTTTAGCAATAGTTTAATCCAAGGTTTGACACTTTAAGCCACTTGTGGTACAAATGTATCTTTATCCGGCAGTATAAACAAAATGGTAAACTAAGGGCAACAAGGCAGCAAATATGTTATGATTAACGACTGTGCGGCTTTCTCAAATTAGTTCCCGAACAGTAGTGTTCCAACAGCTGAGGATTAGCTGCTATTCGTCACACTTGTAAGTGACGCACGTCCGACCGGGGCGAGAGCCCGTTGGCCCAAGCAATATTTGGCCGTGGACCTTATCTCTCTGGCGGCCTGCAAGCAATCATGTGCCCAGACATAAGCAAGAAAATGCATTGTTGAAAACACAGGCACCAGGCGTACAAAACTAGTGATGCACCGAACCCGCCTAAAAAGGTTCGGGCCGAAACCGAATATTCGGCCATGAGGCCGAATAATTTCGGCCGAATCAGGCCGAACCTAAAATCCCCGTTTTTTGGATGGTTTCGACTGAACCTTGTGTTGTTGATGCGAGTGAACTCAATTTTGACAAACTAAAATCACTTTCACAATGGGTAAACTTTGCTAAACATCTAATATTTTGCAGACAACGTGGCTGGTATTTCATAGATACAACAAAAAGTTTATTAATGATGTTTCGTATGGGCGTAAATGAAATTTTAAGGCCTCAATTCCATGCAATAAAAAAGTTCGGTTTCGGCCGAATTTTCTAAAAAGTTCGGGCCGAAACCGAAACATTGGAAAACAGCGGTTTCGGCCGAAATGTTTCGGCCAACCGAAACTTCGGTGCATCACTATACAAAACCAACAGTTCCTCATTCAGGCTTTGTTCTGCAGGCTGTGTAAACCTTCCTTTGGCCGTTGTGGGCAACATTCTCGGCGGTTGGATCATCCGGCGACGTAACCTTACAGTGAAAAGAACCCTTAACGTCGTCCTGCTTGCCCTCTTGATGACGTCTATAGCGGTGGGGATCTTACTGTTTCTCGGTTGCGAGGAGGGAGAGGTTGTTGGCCTAAAAGATTCGGCGCCGTAAGCTAATTTCTTTTGTTATGTGTTAGCGTGAGCTGTGAGTGCTACCAAAACACAAATCAAATCTGATACACCCTGGAGAAAAGTCTTTTTTATTCCAAAAAATACTAATCGTAACCACCATTTGATTCGTAAATACTCATACACAATATCTCTAATTGCCCAACGAAAAGTGGCATCGCTTTATTTTTTGTTGATAATTTCCTGCTGGAACACTATTTATTGAACATACATGATTCGGATATTTCCGAACCTGTGTTAACCTTTAAAACGTTTTATCGTAAAGGTCATCTTGCATTGGCTCCTGCGCCTGCACAGACACTTACTCTCCGGTCTGTGACGTCACTATGAACATTACGTACCGATCAGCGTGTCACGCAGGCTGTACGCAAATGCACTGGAAGGACGGATCACAGGTGAGACCTCAGTGTATAGGATTTGGTCAAATCCGCTTACTAATTCCAGGATAAGCATGTTTGTAACGTGAGGTCAAAGCTAAGTGTCAACGACCGCCGTTGTTGTATGGACACAGTGGCATTATGCCAGTGTTTGTAGTTCAAGCTTTGCCACGCGGCATTGCTATAAGTCGTAATCGCAAGTTGCTGGAAATTGCCGAGCGATGACTGGATACAAACAAGTGCAGTGGCGACGGTTATAACCAGCAAATCGTTTCCGATCTTTTGCAGATCTTCACCGATTGTCGCTGCTTGGCGAAACAACAAGTCCTTCCCGAAATGGAACTCAGGGGCGCTGGAATATCCGTTCAACCCGGAATGTGTCCGCGACCAAGTTGCTGGCAGCGGTTGGCCATCTTTGTTGCAGTGATGGGTACTGCAAGCATGACAGCAGGAATTTCGTCCACTCCATCAACGCTCACTATCTTAAAAGTGGTGCCGCCTGCCGATAAGGTTAATTAATGCAGTGTTCTTTGGCGCTTCTATTGCGGGTCTGTAATATTGGCAGGCGTTCTTAAGATGCGTACATCTAACTTAAGACGCAAACTAAACTACAGAAACGTGAACAGAGCACTAGTGCCCGATATACAGCTACAAAAAAACTGACCGTCCAAAGTTTCTTCCAGTCGAATAAATGGTTTTTGAAAAATAAACCCAGACAATTAACAACCTACAAACAGATTTTTATCTTGTGTTGTTGATGAGTGGTAACCAAGCCCTTGGTTTTGTGCAGGCATTCGCTATCGGGATCGTGTTTGTTTTTACTCGGGTGTTGGCTTGGATCCCTGCCCCGGTTTACGTGGGTTCAGCTATTGATACTGCATGCTTGCTGTGGATCAACTCAACACATGACACTTTTTCAAAGTCGCAACGCTGCGAGGTGACTGGCTGTTTTCTGTTTTCTTGTTTTGCTGAAGTAGCTCTATGTTTGTAACTATTTACGTCAGGGGTGTCAAACTCGCGGCCCGCGAAGCTCTCCAATGCGGCCCACGAACACTCAACAACAATTGTAGTATTTTGTCTTATATGTTATGAATAGAAACGATAGTAATTAATCCGTTCATCAAACCGTCCCACATGCAGAAACGAGTTTACGGCCCACATGCAGAAACAAGTTTGAGCGGCCGTAAACATATGTAATTAAAATTCCTTTGGCAAAAATTTTGATTTTCAAACTGCCCTAAACAGATTTTGTGTTACTGAAAAGAGTATTACTAGCCTAGTAGCCATATGCGACAGACCTTTTGTAGGCCTATTGTGTACAAACAATGCGAAAAAACAGGCACCAAATGGGTCACAATATAGATTATGACGTAATAAACAGTTAATACTGATCTTCATACTGTGCAGCTCGATCTCTGCATCAAGTTGGAAATTAATCTGGGTTTTGGGGACGTCAATAGATGGTATATGTATATATGAAACCTATTTTTTTACATCTGTAATTTTAAATCAAAAACCAGCAGGTAATTGGCGGCTGTTGGTGAAATAAGGATCTGCAATGCGGCCGTCGTAGCGAATAGGTTGTTTAAGTGTATAAACCTTGATTAAAAATCACATGCGGCCCTCGGCTTAATTTTCAAACCGCAATGTGGCCCTCGAACCCCACGAGTTTGACACCCCTGATTTACGTAACTTACTGCTTTGAGTCTTTGACTGTTGAACAATGACCAAATTGCAATGGGTAGTTGCGAAAACTGCAATATTTTACAATGATTCCTACAATCACAACTCAGTTGAGTATTGTTACAAATTTCGCTCTGGGTTTCTTGATAAGCCCGTAAAGTCACTGTTTGTATAAATATCTTCCCAGTTTACGGTGTTGTTTTGGTATCCTATAGTAGACCTATTTAACACAACTGGTGTTCTAAAGCAGCAATGTTAACACCCTCACTGACAAGGTTTCGATGGACAAAAGGCTTTGAAAACAAAATTTCCTTGCGCCCCTAACGTTTACAATCAAGTCAGAAACTGCCACGCTTTTACCTCATTACTATCGGCACGGGACCAATGCTAGTATCACGTGAGCCAAATCAGTAGCTGTCTGTTGTCGCAGAAGCTTAATAGCAACCCGACCACCGTGTGACCGGTATGGGCAGTAGATCGTATTTTTGTTTCGGATAATCAAGCTTTCCTTCTTGTTTGCCTTGAAGCTAATCACTTCGAAACCTCGTAGAATGCCGGTCCTCCATTTTGACAGGATCAGTGCTTGTACTAACTAATTTATCTAACATGCAGAGATTTTTTTGGCTCAGTCCTCATTCAAAGCACACATTGGTGTTAATCAACAATTGCAAAACAAAAATAAAATACAAAGGCATTGTTTAATTAACTTATTTATTATTTTAATTAAAGAGTAGAGTGACGATTTAGGGTTGAAAACGAACCAACTTCTGACACTAACTCTAAACTAATGGTTCCACATGAGAAGCAGCTAAAACAATCGTTTTCTTAATTTGAGTATTCGTTAAAACAACAAGTCAACAGCAGTGATCCTTTGAGGGCCAGAAAGATGAGCAAACGGAAATAAACTTACACCACGGTTCATGGGTACACCTTAACCCTAACCACCCACTATATTGCCCTTTTTCTGCCAATGTTTAATGTTTGGTGCCTTAAAGCTCGTGACCTGAACGTTTTATTGTACGACATGGTCAAACAAGGTAAAAATTTATCCAACGCATTAGGTATAATCAAAACACTTCCTTGGTTAACTTTCAATCGAAAAGTCCTGCCTTGGAATCGCATTCAAAACCTTATTACATGTACATCAAAGTAATTTTTTCGCAGTGTTTAAAAATTTAAAGGAACTTAAACAGCTTAATTTCCCAAATGTTAAAATTTTTCAGAATTTACACAGGTATGAAACTCGTGTAACAAGATCTCTTGTATGTCGGCAGATTTACGATAAGCGTCGTTTGCGTCAAACCTTTTTCGGTTGCACAAGTCTTCAGCTGGTCTTTGGCTGCTGCTTCTACTCTTTGGCGTTGTACCTCGTGACCCGCAGAGACAAAGAAAGGGGAAGATTGCAACATGGAACAAGTGTTTGACCAAGTTTTTCTTGCACTTGGCTTAACTCAAGCTTCACGCTTATTTATGATGGTTTTTAATTATTTATCTGCTACCTCGCAGGCTTGTTACTGTTAAATGTGATTAAAGAGTCGACAAGTTAGACTTTATAGATTGTAGACGTGATTGGGCTCTTTAAGGAATTTTGAACGTAACTTTATGAAATTGAATTTGATACTGTTTGAAGCATAAATAATTAAACACACCGTTTGGTCCGTACGTTGACCAAAATCCTTAGCTCAAAAGAGACTCAATCATGACGTTCAGTGCTTTTTTCCTTGCAATCCCTTATTTTACTTCACGTCGTGTGGCCACGAATTTCAAGCCAACTTACTTGTTTTCTTGCCACTTCCACTTCATGCACGATAACAATCACGCTTTTTGCACCGAGATAAATATACTTTAATGACTGTTTCTGGTCTCAACATTCAGCTTCAGTAATCCTGCTATAATCGGGCACAACAACGTGTGTATGCAAACTACTGATGCAGTCATTACGTATCCAATTGCGTTGTTGTCAACACACGGGTCTAATTAAAAGGTCGGCTTTGAAAATGGGACACTTCTTGGGGTTTGAAGGTTGTTGACGAGCGAATAAGGCGGGGGAGGGCAAACGAGGCTTAACATCCGCTTGGCGAGGTAGCACTGTTGGCGCAGATTTAATGACCAGAATAACCCTTGCTTGAGAGGGCCAAATTGGAGTAGAGAAGGAAGTTCATTTCTTTTGTTTAAACTGTTTCGATGCGACTGTTTTTGAGATTCAGTTAAGGAATTGAGTAAAAAATGCGAGTCCAACAACAGCGGTGCAGCACCAAAGATAGTCGGTAGCAACGTAATTGATTGTAATATTCGATTATATGACGTGTAAACATAACATCTGGACTTTAGACATTTCAGACACGAACTTGATCAAATTTTGCAGTGAACTTTTACCTGCGGCAGAAAATAATAAGATAATATGAAACATTCCTACGGTGTTTTAGCCGCGAAACTCTTACCTGTCAGCGTATGTATTAAATTCCAGATAAGATCAGCGTTTAACCAACAGTTTCCTTATGAATTTGAACTTTTTAAATAGCCGGCAGATACAACGCTCATGTATAGATGGGTATACGCATGAGTAAGAGTTCAAACTCGGATAGCAAAGTATTTTAGACCGGCAATACACAAGGCTTAGGGTAATTCAAACGACTGAGTCAGAGATTAGAGCTGGGGTATAGGAGAAGCACCAAGCCGCAGTGCACGTAGTTAACCATGCGGTCACTCCTGGAATATGGAACAAAGATAGAATGCTATTCGTCGCCTACGCATCTGCGGCTAGAAGGAAACTTGTATGGGGTTACATGTGCCAAGAGTTGGCATGAAGTGTAGTTTGTGGCATGAAATATACATGAAACCGATTTGCGTCGTGTTCTAAGACCGCGTGCTTATGACGCAAGCGGCAATATCGCATAATAATTAACCCCGAGAAAGGAAATGAAGTCAAAAGTTCCTTAGACGAATAACGATGTATTTAGGTAAGGCACGGTTGAGTTCATACACAAAAACGAAACAGGTAATTCAAGGCACAAACTGGAAGGTTGTCATTGCAAATATAAACAAAGTGTGCGATTGTAAATCAGCAACGTACACGGGTATATTTCTATTGATGCGTAAAATGAATTTAAAACATATATTTATTAATCTGACCATTTATAAAACTTTCTCTTATAATATAAATAAAATAACAACCAAAAACAAGGGGAAGGTAAAACCTCTCACTATAATAGGCAAGTGCTCTTAATGGTCACCTTTGAAATGCAACATTTCTGCGTTATATGGCGTGTGCAATATGTTGTGCCATGAAATAGGATTGCAATCACTGTCGTAACGAGAAAAGTGGAAGGTCTAAACACAAACGACGGAAAAACATCATATGGGGAGAAAACTATTCCAACTAGATATTGCACAAAGTATTACACTGTACCGAGTCTTCCAGGTATGTACAAGTAGCAATTTTTACACGTAAATTGCCTATTGGTAAGACAATATTTAACAAGACTGGAGGTAAATGCATATCAAGACCCCAAAAACTACAGGTCGCAACGAAAAGGAATTGGAAACACAACTTAATCTGCTAATGATTCGTTAAAACTTAGATCACTTCGAAAGGTTGTGATAAGCCAAAACTATTTCTGTTTAATTATTGAAATTTATGCTTGGTTATTATTTTTAACCTTTACTTGTTTATGTTTTTCAAAATAAACCTTAAGTATAATAGCACCGTAGAAATAAAAAAAACTAAAAGAATAAATACTAAAAATGCAAACACGACCCCAGAAAACTCATGAGGTGACTAAGATTGCGTTAATTATCCCAGAAACAAGTTCGTACAAAATTGCCCCGCCGAAAAATATTGGCAGAACATAATGCCACTTGCGTATGTTGGGATGTGTCTGAAGCGGTATGACAAGATGGCGGAAGGTTCGTGAACGACCTTTGACCAACATGAGGAAGAGCAGCGGGCCACATATAAGGTTCACAGTGCACGAGACGATCTTATCAAGAATGTTCACAAAGCCCTGGTAATATCAACAAAGATTCATTAATGAGATCTTTAGTTGTCGTTTTATCAATAAAACGTTTTACATAAATTGTGAAGTGGCAAAAAAAAATAGTCAAGAACATTTTGTGCCAAGTGTTCGTTCCATTATGAACTTAGCTTTTAAAATGTAATTTTGCAGCCAATTGAAAAATGCTCTAAATTTTAAACCGCATGTATTTGAGGAGCGGAATGAATCCTTTTATCAGTTTTAACCCATTTTGCCCAAATTTTCGAGTAAATAGAGAATGAAAAGCATTTAGTGGTGATAGAAAATGTGAAGTTTCGTTGGAAATTGCATAATTACCTCCGGGCACGCATTTGACCCGAGCCCTGTTGATGAATCAACAGTGCGGGGATTTAAAGTCTTGAGTAGCGGAACTAAATGCTCGCTCGCCGAAAGTTTCACTAAAAAACTGTGTTATTGGAAGCGACGAAATATGCGAAACTATAGCTCACCGGAACGAACAAGCAACCACATTTCGGGTGAAATCACCTCGAGTTTGTTTACCTGACACAGGGGGTACGAATAAGCATACAGGTTTTCCTTTTGGGTTAGAACTGTTGCACGCAAACATAAATCACCCTAAAAGATTATTGTGTGGGTTTCCTGAAGGTAACCACACACAGTGAAAGTAACACAACGCAACGTAAAGGAAAAGGCCAACTAGTGCTAAACATGTTGCAAAAATTGCACAAAGCAAAACGAATGATACAAAATTACAGTTGGTTTAAAAGTAACCTTGATTCAACCTAACGACGTAGTTACGCTATTACTTGCGGGTCGGTTAAACGGTTGGTTGCAATACGCACACAAGCTTTCAAGCCTTACGAAGTCATGACTTACCTTGGGATCAGACAAAGCAACCAAGAATACAACGAGAAAAGCCAGGACGCCGAAACCAATGTGCCATAACCTAAAAATACAAAAAATGGTTTCAGGGTGAAATAAACAGGAAGTGGGTAAGTTAACTTACGCATTCGGTGCACAGAAAGTCGGCAAGATGTTCACCAACTTGCACTTACGCCTTGAGCGAATAATGTAATCCACTGCACCGATAACTAGAAATACACAAAGTTTATGCCGACAAACTGTCAAAAACTTTCTTTGGGGCAAAATATCCTTTGTGTCAGGACGAATTTGCTACACATGTCGTTTATATTGACCACTATTTTTTTATCAACCGAGGACTTGACCTAGAAAATATGTTTTGCAAATGCAAAAAAAGACAATAGCAACGTATCTGTTAACAGAATCTACAAGGAGATTAATACAAGTTTATCCTACCATCCATTTGAATGACTTACCGGTGTGCTGCATAGCTGAGCCTATGGTGAGGTAGGAAACAGTGACGCTGATCATTATGAAGAGTTGGAGCAGGGTTGCAATCCAATCGAAATCTGGACGGTATTTTTTGATGAACTGCAAAAGTACGATATGACATATTAACAGAGTATTTTAAGTAGAGCATAATCTGTTGATCCTCGCACCTGCGTAAGTGGGACGGTTGAGATTAGTCCGTTTTCTTTAGCCCTGAAAGGTAAGTAATAAATGTGGTTAAGATTAATTTGCCGCACAAGTTTTGATGAAGACTTATCTTCAACTATTTGAGCACTGTATGACTAATACAGCACAGTCAATAAAAGGCCAGAATAATGCAGTATAGCGCAAGAATGCAAGTTTGATTTTGCATAAAAATTGGCTGCATGTCGTATTACCAATACTTTGTATGTCAAAAAACTCGTGGATATATAATCCTAAGAAAAAAAAACATTAAATCCTAGTTAAGAACAAGATAAATATTTTAAAAGTTTCTCAAGGCTCAACATACCCTTGTAAACTCATCGCGGGGTCGCATTTAACCAACTCACTAGCGCCCACTGGCGCCGTTGTGACAGGGACTGTGGCAGTCGTGACTTCGTCTCCATGCAACACAGATGATTGGTTGCCGATCAAACTAGCCACGCCAATAGTCCCGTTGCAATTAGATTCAATTTGAGGAACCACACTAAGCACTGCCCAACACCTAAACACACAGGGTTTATATTAATTGGAAGTCTGAATTATCAATGAAATTTTCTCATTTTACTTCACCATTGAGTATTTGCAGCAAATCAGTACAGTGCCACTTCACATGGTTTTGAAAGTATAGATGTTTTTATTTCAACAATAGTTTATTTCACTTAATCAAAGAGAAAACACATTCACACTAAAATTAATGCAATTAGGGCAACAATTAAAAACAAAACATATAGAATTGCTACTTACCAAGCAATATTCAGCAACATACAAACTGTGAGACCAGCAAATATTGATGCTCGAAACCCTTTTACATGTGCTTCTTTTGCACTAAACCTTCCAAAAAGCATTGGCATCACCTACTCATTATAAAAGGAGCAACATCAATACCAACTTTGTCGTGAATACAATACATACCATTTTATTGAATATTGTTAACTTTATGTGTACTACTTACCAATGGAAGACCTCCCAATGCAACAGCTTCCATTAAAAACGGTTCGTTCAGCTTTAACCAATTGTTAGAGATGGGAGTGTGTATTTCAATACTTACATAACATGTTACCATAATCTGCCAGAAAAGCACGTAGTTTTATTTCAAGTTTTTTTTTGTACAAAATAAACACACTCACTGTAACAATTAAAATTGACCCCTTTGCTAAAGTCATCAAGGCAATTACTGGTTGCAAGAATTGAAATGCAAGCAAAATAAAAATAGTTAAAGTCCACATAAAAACTGGTATCACCTTGACATAACTGAACAAAATGAATGCTTTAGTTGAATAATAGCAAACTCGCAAACTCGCAAATAAAACTTACTTGATACTAAGAAGTTGACCATATGATTCGCTGCCAGCTAACACATATGAAATGAGAGTTGATGTGCTATTAGTACAAGTAAAATTTGAAAAAAAAGTTGGTTGTGTATACATTTTAGCTAGGATTGTCATGCATCAGGGTCTAATGATCAGATTGACATGGAACCAATCTTAATGTTTGAAACAAAATTAAACGAAAGGTTTTTGGGGAAAATACTAATTAATGCCAGATAGATATGAAAAGAAACATACAGAATCTTTAGTGCAAAACCAACGTCCAATCTAGCTGCTTCAATATGTTAAAATTTAATGCTGCATTTTTTAAATGGGAGTAGTTTTTTATGATATTTTATGAGACAGAAAGAAACTAAGACAAATATGAAAGCAAGTGAAAACTGAACATATTTCTTACACATAAGACATTGTCTATCAAAATAAGAACACTTCTTAGTAATAAGGGTGGTATGGCAATCCTTATTATAGGTCAATATGACTTACAAGTTTAAAAATAGTATTATGCTGAACACATATCCCATCCAGTTTGGTAGAAACAATTTTCCCATTAAATGCAAATTAGGATGCATTTCTTCCACACTTTTATTAGGGCCACCAATGATACTTTCCCCTGTAAAAGAGTAATTCCATTACAAAAAATATATCAAGTTGGGAACCATTTAAACAAACCTATATCTTCACCATCATCATCACTGCCTGCACTTGAATCTTCACATGTAAAGTCAGTCTGGCCAATTGGCACTCTGAAATAAAACATATGTCTAGTTCAAACTTAACTAAGTAGTGTTAAACATTTGGTAAAAGCAAATTGCTGAGGCCATGCATGTGAAAAGGAAAATCATGGTAAAGTAAGTCAAGCTGTTTATAAATACAAAACAAATCTAAAATATACATATTATGTGGCTAAAACACAAGTAGACAATGCTGCGGCCACTTTTTTTTGATTTTGATTTTTTTTTTTGACACTTTTTTTTGAAGTTTGATTAAACAACTTACAGTGCTTCATGGTCAGCAGAATGAACAGAATTGTGTTGTCTTAATGGAAAAAATTCTTGGTTTTCATGATTTCCACCCAAGAACTCATGAATTGAGTTGCTAATGGCTGACTGACTTATTTGCAACACTTCCACCATTAAAGTCACAACCAACATCTAAAAAGACAATCTTTAGGTTTGAAAATGCATTATTGTCAGTCTCATTAAATTACTTTTTTTCCTAATTTAATAATAAATATTGGTTTTATTAAAAATCATAACTGCCAGATAACTTGTATATAAAAAAGGCATCATTTACCTCTTTTTCAAAGGGGCTACACTAAAATACGCAATCTATACGCAATTTACTAAAAAAAACTAACTAAGATGTTGACGGTTAGGGCTATTAGGATCTGGGTCAAAGCTGCATACGTTTTATAAGTAGATTGTGTAGCTTGCGTATTTTAGAGGAGACCTTTTCAAAGTGCTTATATAAACCACGTTCCATAGCTCTATTGACAACCTGCACTAATGATGACAACAGTGATTGTTGAAAACGTCTGCATAATGCATTCTTTCTACACAAGTTCTCTGGCAGTTCTGTTTTTGATTAAATTACTCTTTAAGTCAATGTATAGTGTTCCTAAGAATATTGGTTTTAAAAGCTAATTGGTACCTACACAAACATCTCAAAATCTACTAGCTTGACAGATAGCATTACATATTTTAACTTCACTAAATTCTATTACATAACTTTTTTTTTTCAGTTTAACCAACCTGCATGAGATAGCTGATAGTAAATGTGACCACAAATGGATAAAAACCACAATTGGACAACATTAATGGAAGCCCCAGTATCCCAGTTCCCAGGATTGTGGCAATTGAAATAAAAACTGAAACAAACAAAGATTGTATGTGGTATAAATAAACTTGTAAATAGAAAGTAACCAGGCACATATTTATATTGCTTGTCCCATTTACATGTAATCATTTAGCATTACCAAGAGGTTTCTATTTTTCATTTTGCCCAACCAAATGTTTTACCATACTGCTTTTAAATCTTCTCTTTTATGATATCAACAAAAATTGCCAAGAGCAAACGCAAAGCTACACACTAATATTCAACAAACTTTTCAACAAATTAAGTGTAATATTTCCTTCAGAAATGTAAGGATAACGGATAGGTAAACATCTACATACAGGAAGTACATTGTATAAATTCTAGTTGTCATGTGTTTTTCGAATTGGAAAAATGTTCGTTACATGAAAGGAAAACTACGATCAAAAATTAAGCAATGGTTTACAAATTAAGTTTGCAACACAATAACAACGTGAATACTGAATAGTAAACTTACAACATTGCAGGTATGCAAAAAAAGGAGGATCGTCAGCGGTGCTTTCCAAGTTTGACCATTCTTGTGTATTTGTTTTCATGCTGAAACAATTCCGTCCGGTTTAGTAGAAAACGAATTGGTCTACTCTACTTACATTCGGCAAAAGACAACAAGAAGTTCAAGAACAATCAACAAACTAAGAGGTGAAGGCTGTGAGTGTGAAAAGAACTTGAGAAATCAGCTGATTTTTAACGTAGTTGGTATTTTAACGTCTCCTACATGGGAACATGTACCACATAAAAATAAAGTTTCAACCTTACATGTATTCTATAACATTTGTTAGGTAAAAATTCTGCTTGCGTTCCTAAATCGACTTAATCAAATACAATTTTTCATGTCACTTTGTCAGTCTTTACGATGTATGTGACTATTAGATAAAAAGAAAGTTTAAATTAGCCGCGGTGCCTACATTAACGTCACCATTTTTCTATAGATGTCAAGTTTCATGAAGTATATAGCTTGCCTCTATTTCAAAAATGTTTCAGCGTATCTTGGTTTTATTCTTAGTTGCGAAGAAAGATAAATAAATGACAAGCTATTGGAAAGAATGTGTATATTAAGACAGTTATAAATGCCCTATTCCATAAACTCGTGATCTGTGGTGTAACAACCACTCTTCAACATGCTTTCAGAACTCTCTTGTTTGTCTGCTGATGATCGCTTACACGTCAACGCAACATGGCAATTAAAAGCATAGCTGAATTAAGTGGTCGCCGACGGCGAGGTGTAGACAAACGCGTCTCACGCTCGACACGGCAAAAAGGTGCCCAGGCTGACTAAAATAGCTCAGCGTAGCGAGAAGCTGTCATTCGGAGTACAGAGCAACGAGTTGTTTGTTTAATGACTGTTTTGGTGGAGTCAGTGCGAAAGGGCGGCGAAAATGACTTAGCGCGATAATTGACGGTGCACGTTTCATCTTTCTGTTTGAATGTTTAAAAGTTTGTCTTCCCTTAACTGCACCACGAGCCTGTATGACAGTTTACGGAGTTATGTGGTGTGTGGTCCCCGCCTGCTTACATAGTCGACTAACATTAAAGCAGAATAAATGTTTTGAGATTTACAACGCTTGCGCATCAGATGAGATAAGGCAGAGAGAATCATATTAATCATGCTCTGGTTTGCATACGTTACGTCGTGCGGTTTGCAGCTGCAAACGCTTTTTTACGGTGAGAATAAAGACACAAGGCGCTTGGTCCCTGTAGTGTTGGCACAAGGTAAGGCATGAGGCACTAAGGCACAAGGCGCTTGTAGTGTAAGGCACAAGGCGCTTGGTCCCTGTAGTGTTGTCAAACTGCGGTAGTCCATGTTTGCTTTTCGATTGATTGAATTGTTTCCGCGATATGCTTGTTCTCGCCGTTGTTGAAGTTTACGCTTAGCCTACAAAACACACTCGAACTTCTGTCGCCTACATGCGAAATGTAACCTTTTGTTTGTTTACTTTTTGGAAATGAATTTTCGAGTTATTTTTGTACCGCAATTACTGTAGAGAACTGCGTCTAGCATTGCAAAGCCCTGGTGCCTATTTTTCAACAGAATTAAACACCTGACCGTGCAAGTGGACTATGCAGCGTGGTAACCATATGCTTACTGAGTGCGTTCTCAGTTCAACATGAGTGATGACACTAGTTTTACTGCTCAATTCTGCGGCTCCGCCATGTTGTTGCAAATTTACCTTGTTTGAGATGAAGCATATCTATCAAGCAATTGACTAAAAGGCCTTAGTTTTGAAATCTATAGCATTTTAATTAAAATTTATGATAAAAGCGGCACGGAATCGCTATAAAGATCGGCGTGTTGTTCCAAAAAACGATACTGCCACGTTTGGGACAACAACATATAGTAGTATCGGCACACGAAAGCTGTATACCTTAAACATACTATTTCAACACTCAACAAAGGTTGGCATTTAGCCAGATTTCACAATGGCGCTTTGAATAGCTTCTTTCGCGCCGAAAGAAATCTTGAGTAAACAAGCTGAATGGGAATGACGACGGATCGACGCCATATTGAGGATTGTTGCTGAAAGATGTCTCAAAAAGTCTGCTACATGTTGTTTAAAACCATCAGGTGCTATTTTGAAATTGCGGGTAGGCTGAAAAACGTTTACTGTGTACTACGATTACTCTATGTAAGTTACTATTCGTATTGAGTTGTGTTCGACTTGCGGAAAGGCAGATTTCTTTATGACGTTTTTGATACATTCAGGCACCGTTGCTTCAGGATGTAGAACAGTTTAAAGCAGTGGTTCTCAAACTTTTTTATTGTCGGGGCCAAATGGTATTTTTAAATGGTATTTTTTAAGTGCGTAGGGAGCCGCAAAAAAACGAAATCTTGAGAAAATCACTAAAGAAGATGAATTTGAAAGCTAAAATAGCAATGTTTGGTGGTTTTCTGAGGTCTGGTGCGAGCCGCAAAATAAGTTGTTGGAAACCGCATGCGGCCCCAAAAACCGAGTTTGAGAACCACTGGTTTAAAGCCTTCCTTCTAGTTCGCACATGTCGCTTACGTGGTACATTCCATAAACATTGTTTGGGTAAAGAGCGCCAACTCGACCTTTCGCAACGTTGTACAGTCACACTGAAGTGATGTCAAGTTGTTTTACTCGCATGCCAGGCGCACTTGGCCGCAATTGTAAAACTGAACGCGATGTAAGTTATTTTGTATTGCAGCGAAACAGGTATCATCAGCATTGGTATCAACAACCCAACGCAACTTAGAACAAACTTGAGTATATTTACATCTAGTCTCCGGTGTACAGATTAATGGAGGCCAATAGGTCAGACAGCGATTGCTGCGCGACTGTGTATGTATGAGGTCCTGTATGGCATACTCAGTAAACAGCAGCGAAAAAGGCAACCGTAATTAGCTTGTGAAACAGGCACCAGTCATTCATGCTTGAAGTCATTTTTGCAGCAAACACGTGCTAGTTTAAACGCTTGGCCCTCGGTCATATCCTGTGTGCTATTCCTGCTGCCCTGCTTAGAAGCGGGAAGTAAAGTTCAATACACGGGCTGTTGAGAGTCACATGAATGCCCAGTTACAGTTTGAAAGGGTCCATGTTTTATGTGAGGAACCGTAACTTGTGTAGGAAAGGAAATTGAAGCTTTTTATTCAATGATTAGTTTTGAATTTAAAACCTTATGTTTGGAAATCAGCGTGTTGCAGCTTCTGTGCGAAGCAACAAAAGCAGGCAGTCTTGATGACCCTTCGTGTTTCAGGAAACGTTTTGTGTAAAATGTGATCGATCACTTAAGTTTTGTGATATATCATCCTCATGGGGAAAGCCGGGATTAGCGTGTGGCAGAGGAATGCAGTTTCGTTGCTACCGAGTACTTGTTGTAGCAATGTTCACCTATCACAGTAATATCCATTCTTACAATGCAGATTAGAGTTTTTGTGGCCGCCTTCAGTGGTATTGAGTGCAGTCTTTTAGAAATCAATTGTCGACTATCAGGTGATTGAACAGCTACCTAAATCGGCATTTTCCATTGAAGTACAGATAGATCAGTTAGGAGGTGACATGGACGGTTCCACTTGGTTAGTCATTCACCCGACTCACAAGTTATTAGCACCGGTCGTGGCAAAAGCGCTGTTGGCGCACGAGTCGTGTTTGCAAGAGGATTAGCACGGCAATGAAGCAATTGCTTCACCTGTCTTGGAAATAGGCAAGATTGAAATGCACGAATTTCACCTGCAGTTCCGAGATAGAATTGAAAATAGGGTCAAATGTAAAACGTTTTTTCGGAAATCTTTTGTATTGGAATTTTAATCTCATTCTAAACTATTCAATTTATATTGTCGCACATTCACTGTGGTCAATCAAAGCGACCTTGAATTCAGTAGGAGATGGTTTGACACAGTAAAATTTACCGAAACTCGAGATAAATATATACATTTTTTTCAAACGCATTATAGCCATGTTAAACTTGGATACGGTTCATGTTAGGCCGCTACAGCACTTGACAAAGAAACATTTCGGCATGCCATTCAACGGTTGTTTAACGTATCCGTCTCTCATGTGTCTGCTTGGTTGGTGTGTGCATTTTTCGCTGTCGGATTGCTGTTTGTGTTGACATGCGGGCAACCATATCATTTCTAGGAGGAATTGATTTTCAACAGGATTAGTTTGTAACCGATTCAGGAAAGCTTCACGCAGGTGTGGTCGTTGTCTCAACATCCAAGGCCGAATCTCTCACAACTGGAGTTTGTATGAAAAAAAATGTGTTTTTTCGTGTGTTTTATTCTGTACCGTACTCACCACACAACGATCTTTCAATTGTGTGTGGGTGTAACTGGGCTAACGCCTGACTGCGTTGCTTCGGAGAACTTTGACTTTGAAGCGACTTATTTGGTCACATGTTAATACCATCCTGGATATCCACACACGTCAAATGGATGTGAAAAAACGCTGCATAAACGTTCATTTGCGCATTACAGACTGCCATTATATCCTTATCGGCGGTATCGGCTTTTGCACGCTTCTTATCGGCTGTCATTTTTTAGGATAAGGTGCTGTATTTTGGTATCGCGACGAATCTTTGGATATTATAAGGTACTCGCAGCAAAAAGCATCATTGAAAATTTTGCTTGATGCACTACGCATAGGAATATCAAATAATAAAACCTCCAACCAAAACAGGACGGGTTCGTCAGGGTTCGACTTGTTTGTTTTTTACCCGAAACTTATATGTTTTGCTTCCCCGGAGGGTGACGAGTTTGTTAAACTTTAAATCACAACCATTTCGTTTTGTATGCACTTGTGGGGTTCTATTAAGTTAAAATGTAAGCGATTGCAAAAAAATATTTCCGCGCTTTTGCGGCAATAATATTCCACGCTAATGATTCTATGCTTTAAATATTAGTTTTTAATAAAACTGCTGTAAAATTAGCTCGGTTTTGCTTAGTATCAGGGGATCAGTAAATCGAAAAGGTGTCAGTAACGTCCAGCTTCCTTGCTTTTGGATTGATTCTAAAAACTTCATACCGTTCTGAGTCAGTGTGTTTTCTACTTAAGTTCTGGCTTGATAGATTGAAAAGGAAGCGGTGGCCTTTGCGTGCACCTAGGTGAGAGTTTGTGATTCCCTGCACGAACTTCGCACTGCGGGTGTCGAGCAAAGGTCAGGATGCTATGATTGGACCAGAATATTTTTTGCACATGGTCAAAAGGAACTATACGTCTTTTTTTAAAACGCGTGTTGAGGGCATCGCGTCTCAAAGTATATAGCTTTCCTGTTACAGTCAGCAAAATAGAGTAACTGCGCACTTCCAGTCATTCAACGTACGCTAATAAGTGTTCCCTGGTCGATTGCGAAGCACCAGCATGGACAGGAAACACAAACCAAACACATGCATTGAGAGAGAGAGAGGAAATTTGCGCTTAGCCGACAAGTAAAGTATGATGTCAAATTATTAAGTGTGACCTACAAATGTCGGGTCTATTTATGAGGTTTTATCAGTTTATTGACCAAGCCATTCATTCGTAGTCGTGTTCCAAAACGGAAAGCTGGAATTCTTTGATGGCCTATTGTGTGTTAACTCGAAGACAGTGTTTATTTCGCACCGCTTTTTGAGTTGTCGGTGTTGATGCCGCGTCATTTTCACATCCCCACACAATAGAAGCGCCATTACGTCGAGAGATATGGCTTGTTTACCAAACAAAGCGACGCACACGTAATCGGTCTTCCCTTGGCTGAAGCCTGGAACTGAAAGCTATATACTATGGCGAGGGTTAAGGCTTAAGACCATCAGTTATGTGTAACGGAATATGTCGAGTTATATAAAACACCTGAAAGATATCTTTTAAAAGTTTTTGTTGCTATATTTTCACATATAAGTTAGAGTTTTAAATTTAAAAACTGGATAGGTAGATGCGGGTAATTGTCAGGTTACTCCGCGCGGTTTGCATTCAGTAATTCGAGGTCATAGAAAAGTGAACGACAACTTGTAATTGAAGCCTTCCATGCAGTTTCTACTGGTGCCGACGGATTTATTGCTTCAGCGATTCGGACTCGGTAATGGCACAGCGAATTCCCACGCGAATTGGTGATGATGTGAAACAACGGTTACACGCTGTAAAGCTCCTTGAGTTGCGTATGTCATTTAAGTGCAGGTCATAAGTTAAGGGCTTCGCTATTAATGATAGACGGTTTCGTTTTATGTCAAGAGTGTGTGTGTGTAAGAACTGGTGACCAGAAAAACGTTTTCTAATAGCCTGACAAGGTAACAGGACGAGTAACAGGACCATGTCCATATAAGGCGTCGCCATCTCAGCCCAGTATTTGGCTTGGTGCCAAATACAGACAATGCGAATATTCAATATCCTGTGCTGGTTTGCGGTTAGATTTTGTGCATAGTTGAGTTGTCAGTTACAAATAACTTGTGATAAAGATGTTTAAATAACTGCTGGATCTGAATTCTAATTGGTAGAGCAAAATGTTTGAGGTTTGTTGCATAGCCGCAAGGCTGTGTATTAATCAACACACGGCGCGAGCAGGAAGTTCGTGTTGATGCCTTAAATCAACTGTACGTTTTGTATGATAAGTGGTCTTGGTATTGAGATTTTGAGTGCTGTGTACAAAACAGTCATAGATAAAATCGAACTCGTTAAGTTATGCGATTTGACATTATTTTCACTTCAACAGAGTGTGTGCAATAGTGAAATGGTTTAGAAAAGGAGTGTTTGATTTAGATTAAGAATGTGGCATTGAATCTACCTTCACAATATTAAGAACGTTGCAGTGAAACCACCATTCAAACAATCATGAGATCGGGGATTCACTTTTTGACTGCACTTGTAAGTTTTACAATTTCAATAATGCGATTTACCCCAAACGCTTGTTTAGCCAATAGGGGACAGAACTTGGTATACATGACGAAAAAACTTTTCATTAACAATGTAAGCAAAGATTAGGACACACTTGTGTTTTTTTCCTTATGGGGTATACGTACTAAAGTTGGGTTGGCCCCTTAGTTAAATTGTTACGCATTAAGGCTTGGGCTAAGGCTACAAAATATCGAACGCCTTGGACACGACTCAAATCCAGATTATAGGACAATGAAGTGATCGATACACCTGTCTAACTCTATTACGGCTCACCCGTAATGGAGTTTATCATGTATGAAGACGCCACGAGGCAGCGGTTAAATGCCTTTCCTAGCGATTTTGTGTAAATTATTGACTTGACGTATCAGCCTGACGCTAGCAATTAACTTGACCTGTTTTGAGTCAGGCTTGGTCGATGAATTTTCTGATGACGGAGGGTGGATATAGATGTATCGAAAAATGTTCTTGCACACAAATAGATCAAGTTAGTTCAGCCAATTGCACTGGCCTCAACCTGACGACTGTCCCAATTCCTGACGTTTACCAGGTATATTTCGACTCAAGGCATTGAATGATTTGTGGTAATATATTAGTTAAAAAAATACTGTGGTATTATTTTCAGTATGCATAACAAACAACTGTTTTATTTTTGTTTGCACGTTGCTCTACGTAATTATATTAATCAAAATTCATTTGAACCAAATTCGCCGTTTTATAAACTGCTGTCATTAGTCTGTTTGGGATCTAAACACTTTTAAGTCGCTGCCTAAGGTAATTGCAAATAAGTTTGGAATAATAACAATTTTGTAAAATGTATTTTATTGATTGTCTAATGTTGCAAGTCGAAAATGCTCCTGCAGCCCACCACTTGAAATACAATCGTATGCTATATTATAATAACTATGAAAAGCATCATAAAAAAAGCCTTCATGGAATTGTGAAACGTTCCCAATAGTAATGTTACGGCGTACAGTCTCCTTAAGCTTAAAAACCGTTTCATATAGAACCCATAATAAAAACAAGTTTGTTTTATGAAGTTTTTATCTTGTAATTTACCGCACAAAAAATGTTCTAACAGGTGGATGTGTTAATACTCGACTTCAACAAATTATCTTACATCGCAAGAGATGCATTCATGCGCTATACGTCGTTGACGGATGTCCGTTTGACTGGCAACCGAATTCGTTCTATTGAAGGGGAAGCTTTCGTTGGTTTGGGAAGGTAAGATCGTCTCTAGTATGTTGGATAGAAAACTCGTTAAAGTATTCCTGTATAAACTAAAAGAAAACTTTTTAAATATTGATAGACCAACAAAACTTTTTTGAACAGTTGCAATTTTGTAGATCGCTGCTTGTAGCTATAATACAATTTTTTATATGTCATTAATTTAGGCTTGCATTATCCCTGCTTTTAGATCCAACTTGAAACGACTTGATCTTTCCCTAAACCGTCTCTCGTCCCTACCAACGACGGAATTACGTCGAATCTCTCACAGTATTGAGTTCTTGTCAGTCGCCTATAACCGTCTTACCACCTTTCCTGCTGCTTTAGACGAAATGACTCAATTGCAGGAGTTGGACGTCTCACATAACTCAATAAAGGCAATGCCTAACGGTAAGTGGCTTGGAGGATTCAATTTTGTGCTGAAGTGTTTCAGTTATTGCCTCCCTTTACACCCAATAACCATAAATGTTACTTGCACTTAAAATATATAAATATATGTAAATAAATTGTCTATACAAATGAACTGGATATCTGCCGACAAAACCACGTAAAGGCAAACAATACATATATATCATGTACCACTTATGTCGCAGAGCAACTACCGGCGTCTCTTATAAAGCTAAACATCGCTTACACCACGATCGGAAAATTTTCAAAACGAAGTTTCTCGACTACCCCCAATCTGCAGGAGTTGCGAATGAGCGACAACCTTGCATCAGGAGCGGTTCGATTCGAGGATGGAACCTTTGACGTCCTCACAGGGCTTCGATATCTTGATATGTCCCGTTGTTTCTGCCGCCACTTGCCTCGTGCTAGTTTCGTCAAATTATCAAACCTAACCACGCTTTTGTTGCGGAAAAGTTACTTGCGACAGATGCCACAATTAACAGTGCACATACCACAGCAAGCAGACACCAAAGTAAATCTAACTGTGCCACCTGTAAACTCGGGAAAAACACCCTTAGATGGTGACGATCAGCTGATCTTTCGGAAAAAGCGTACTACTGCAACATCAAACAAAACTGTTGACCCTGCGTTGGACGTACAACCCCAAACACCGACATTTCGTTGGTGCAACCCGCAACTTCAATCCTTGGATCTATCACAAAACAGACGGCTGAAAGTAACATCGCCTACCGGGACCGCAAACGCTATTTTTCCACCTGCGCTTGTGAACTTGGACCTCTCATTGACATCTTTGGATGTTTTGCGTTCCACAGACCTGTCCAATCTCAAACAGCTCAAATATTTAAAATTATGCTCGACCGGCTTGACATCTATCAATCCCGGTGCCCTTGACCCGCTGTACAATTTAACGTCGATATGTTTGTCCAACAATCCGTTAACGCAACCACCTTCTATACCGTCCTCAGTCCAGGAGATCAACATGACTCAAACTGATCTGGTAGCATTGACACGAAGCTTCTTGGGAAACTTGACTAACGCTGTCACTCTTGATTTTAACAAAGGATTTCTCCGACATATCGAAGACGGGTCATTTACAAATCTTTTGCAACTTCGAATGCTAAACTTATCCACTAACAAATTGCAGAAGATATCGGAGCAAAGTTTGTTTGTTGGGTAAGATTATTTAATATTTTTTAATTAAAACACTTTCCTATATTTGCGATAGGTAAACCTATGGAATTTGTATTTAACTGTATTGTTTTGTGATCGTGATTGCATTGAACAACACGATACTCAGTGCCACGATATTACAATGGACATTTAAATTTCAACTTAAACGTAAAAAATGGCTGCTGTTTTTAGACTTCATTATTTGTCAGTTTTAGTAAAAGTGAAATAACTGCTAAACGTCAGCGAAGGCGATAGAAAGAAACGGTTGTTTCGTGTGCTTAGTCGCATACCCGCACTGTTAGTTGCCAGGAAATGATGATGAAATAAACAAACTTGACTTGTAGACACTCGGTAAGGCCGTGGGCATGTTAATTAACCGCCTAGATACCACACCTTCGCCCACGTATATTTTCTCTTTCCATTCCAAAGTCCATGAGGTGACGTACTTTGTGGTAATACCAACACCGCACTTATCTTCGAAATCAGCATTCCTAAAATAAACCGAATTCCTTCTACTACAGAAACGTCAGTGAAAATTCGTCTCTGCTTGCCTTGGATTTGTCAAATAATGCCATTGCGGTGGTTGACGATCTGGCTTTCGTATCACATTCATATCTACTTGAACTGCGTCTTGGCAGCAACGACCTTACTGAGATCACTGAACGAACGCTTCTGGGTCTGGGCAGCCTCAAAACTCTTGACTTGTCCCGCAACTTGCTTATCGACGTCGCTCCGAATGCTCTTCGTGACCTTCGAAATGTCGAGGTATGGTTCACGATACAACCCGTAATAGAGAAACGATTCTTGGAATTTCGTATTTTTCCAAAGGCGTATAAACGTACAATTGTACCAGCAAAAATCTGTTTAGTATTCGTATGCAACAATTTTGTATGTTCGTGATGGCATAAGGTAATAAGGCAACTACTGTCAAAACGAAGACACTGAAATGAGTGAATTAACCAAAGTGTAGCTTGTTTACCTATTTTAGTGCAATGTTAACGCTCGATTATGGTTGTTATTTTTATGCACAGCAAATTAATACTCATTTTGCTATTTTTTCTGCGCCTTAACATAGCGCCAAGAATCGCGAATTTTACTGGCAGTTGTTAACGTAATATATGCGTGGTTGGTACACACAACAAGAAAAGTGTTACATAAAGATGTGATACGCCGCTTAATCATTTTTTGGTCTATCAGTGATAAAGGTTGCACGCCCCCTGACTTAAACCAAGGAGTGTCAGTTTTTACATAACTTGGCCTCCTAACAGTTTGTATATAAGATGTATATTAACAAGTATGTAGCTCTTCCAGCAACAATAACAGCATGTTCGTTTATACATTATACCTGGCAGCAACAGGCCAAATTTCACAATTCAGCAAAAATATTGTAAGAGCAAATAATTCTAAGCTTAGATTTGCAAAATGGAATATCTTCACTTTTTTCAGGAAATTTATCTCAACAACAATGAGTTGGAAGTCATTTACCCTGAGCAGTTTGGATCGACGCCAATGCTGACGCGTTTGTATTTGACGGACAACCGACTGCTTATAGTGCACAAGCAGAGCTTTCCATCCCTGGTCGAACTAGTTCTGAGAAGGAACAATCTCACCACATTTCCTGTTATCGACGCCCCTGTCCTGACAGACGTCGATGTGTCGCAGAATGAATTGACGGTGAGTGGCCTTTTGCCTTGTATTACTTTGTTTTGCCGTGTGGATCCTTTCTAAACCGGTGCAAATGGGTCAATATGCTGGTAAACTTCTCTCACCTCTGCTTTCGGGAAGGCGTCGCTCAATTGCCTGTGGTTGTTTCGTAATTTACAATTCCCAAGTGCCTATTTATCTTATTGGTTGGGTATTAAGTTGAATTGTTGGTCTAGCTGTTCCTGCAAAATAACTATAAGTGCTCTTTGATTTCCATCAAAAGACATTTTGTTTATATTGCAACAAGGTCGAGCAAGGTAAAAAGGCGGACAGGAAACAAATGCTTTTATGTCTTTGTAGATTTATAAACTTTGTATTTTATTTAGGAAATAAGCACTGGTTCGTTGAAGGGGCTTTCCAATCTGCTACGGTTGGATCTTCACGAAAATAGCGAACTTGCATTCAGTAACTACTCGGTGTTCGCTGAAGCCCCACGCTTAACAGTGCTTAATCTTGCCGACTGTTCAGCCTACCAATTTGTGGAAACCCATCTCCAGTCTTTGAAAGTTCTGCTGTTTACACGCAACTTCATCGGTTACGTTTCCAAGCCAGTTGAACAGTATTTACCGTCGATTCAGCGCATTGACTTGTCATTCAACAACCTGACCACTTTACTACCCGAGATGGTTAACAATTCACAAACTCTGACATCTCTTGACCTCACGGGCAATAACTTCCAATGCGATTGCCACTTGGCGCCTCTGGTGACGTGGATCAGTCATCAAATCAAGCATGACCTTGTCGACGTGGTCGGAGCTCTATCTTACTTATGTGATGGTCCTCCTGCTATGTACGCACGTAGTGTGGTAGTGGCTGTAAGTCGTATGGATTGCACTAAACCTCCTCCTGAACCACAGCCTTCCGGGTCACCTCTTAGCCTCGTCGCAGTCGAGGTAATCTTCGGTTGTTTGACAGCAGTTGTTCTGGCCATTTCGGTGGTTGTTGCCTGTTACTGTCGTCGAAGAGCTCCGCACAACTCATCGTCGTCATCGCTCTCATCGGTAGGGCAGCAGATTCGTTCTCCTCGTTTTTGCTGTGACTGGTTCCTTGCTCACTGGTGCGGGCGCATGACACGGCCCAGAGGCGCAACTGGTGAAGATGAAGAACGGGATCTAATGGGTCCCACACCCACCCCGACTCCAACTGATACTCAGCCTCCAATACTGCTCTGACCCAATGCCAAGATACCTCAAGCTGTGCTATTTGTTTGTTTCTCGCTCTCTGCACTATTTAAACGGAATCGGTTTTGCTATACTGTCTGTACTCGTGTTTCCACTGTGTATTCAGCGCTTTTGAGTATTATGTGTTCAGTTTTTGCCAAACGCTGCAGGCACGGTTATTGGCAGAGCGTCTCTCTTCAATATTGGTTTTCTAAATGCTTTTTAGTCGAGTATGCCAATGTTGTGGTCTGATGTGCAAACGTTGCAATTTTTATTTGTTTAGTTGGTGTTAGTTGTTCCAAGTTGTATTTTGTTAAAATAAGTTGCCAACAATATTTTTTCAGCATGGCGGTGCGAGATGTATTAAGTGTTTAAATTGTAGCCGATCTGTTATCACAAAAAATATTGTGTGATGTACCGTCGTACCGTTGTCCGGGAAAATATTTTTTGGTTGGTTAACGTGCATTATGTCGCACATGTCGCATTACTTTCCATTGGGTTCATTCGTTTTTTCTCTGCAAAGTTCGGAACTGTATTTTTTGTGTCTCCAATGGCTTTCTTTTCCTTATAACTTACTATTTATTATGTTATGTGACAATAAAATGCTGCCAGCTGCTGTTGTATTTGCTGACTATGTTGGCCAACAACTTACCAGGAAGTATGCTTCGTTTCTAGCCCGCAAGCATGTTAAAAAGCAAGGAACAGCTGCGAAAAGATACGTTATAGACACGCTACTTTCCAACCAATATTTTAAACAAGACATGGTAATTTTATGACAACAAACTGTAAAATTATAGAGTGGCAAATCCTGTTTCAAACCGTCATTCGATGAAACCTAATACTTGAGTCTTGGTATAATTTAGATGCGGAGGTTTCTCCCAACACGCTGGACACGCTTGGTTTCTTATGAAATTTATTTTCGTGTGTAAAAAGAACAAAAACGTTGACTGAAAATAACGCTCATGTTATGACGAGAAACAAAAACGAGAAAAACATGACGCGACCGGCAACGAGCACCGCAAGTTACAAAACATCGACATAATCATGCTTGGTGTGCAACGCAGGGAAAACCTGTGGTTTGCCGAACCTTTGAAGGGGTCACGACCAGAGTCAGAAATAATTATTGTTTTATTGCAGAATAGAATATTAATATTCAATGTATTGTATCAAATTACAAGGCAAATTTTAACTCAAAGTTGGATGTATAACGGATTGTAATTTTAGAGCCAGTCTATCCAATACGACTTCATTACGTCACGTGATCACTCCTAAAAAAGAGCCAAAAACCGATCTGTCGATCAAGAGGTAGCGGTTCACACACGCACGCACACGAACATAAACAAACAATGACAATGAACTCATCACAGTAGAAAAGAGAGTGGAAATCGAAAGGTTATTGGACACCAGTGGCGTTTGACGGATTGGTTGCTTCGATCACCGGAGGTCGCTCGCCAGAAACAGTGGATTGCAAACTTGTGTGTCGCCCGTGAGTGCTTACTCGCAGTAGTGACTCAGTCTCGGCGGCCGACGGCGTCCTTGGTCGGCTTGGTACTCGAGTCCTCTTTTGCCAGACACTAGGGTTAGGCAGCCCTCGAGTCCGTCCGCCCATTAGACTATTTCGCTCATCGCCCGTATCAGAATCGCTTGACGACGAAAACGTCCGCGCTGAGCCATTTTCCGCCTGCTCCCCTGCCTCGTATTGCCGCCGACGTTTCCGTCTGCGTTTGGGATGTGGGTGGCGAGGTCGACGTGGCTCGCTTTGTGCACGGGAACTGCGAGTAGCAATGCACTGCGTGCTGCTGAAAGGTGGAGGTTTTGCCGCGTGACTCTCCACCTGAAGTCTGTGCATGTGGGATGTGGAAAGTGCTCGCAGAGGGGGACGGGGCAGTGAGTCACGACCACAGATGATGCTGTCACATGCGTCTGTGCGAGAACTGCTTTGTCGCTGGTAGCAGTTGACCGCTGAGTGGACGGGGAAGTCGTCAGCGCGCATGCGCGGATTGCTATGGTACAGTGAAGGATGGAACTGGGGCCGACAGGCGGAAGACTGTGGCAGGATATCAGGAGGATCGATGTATCTGCCGCCCATATCTGTCATCGAAAAGAAATGATAGTGCTATACACTGTGGTAACCAAAAACTCGAACCATCTTATACAAGCCCAATAAAGACCATGTCTAACAAAATATTTGCTTTTGCGTTATACCTTGACGTGGTAGGTTGCTGCAGACGGGAGGAAGTCTATTGGGTCGATCCAATGAGTCGTGAGACGACGAATCACCAGGATGACAGTCTGTCAAATCTATGAATAACATGAAAAACTGAAAATAGCATTCAATCATGCTTGTGAAATTTTGCAAAATTAATTTCGTACCAGTCTGAGTGCTGGGAGCGCCTTCCGGGTTTTTCCGTGTGTAACAAAGGACGATCAGCCAAACTAATGAAGTAACAATGACGCAAGCAAACACGGAAATTATAATAATTCCGTTGGGGCCCATAATGTCCCAACCGTCGTCGAGGCCTGAAATTCAAAATATATCGTTTGAGTTATAAGTTTACCAACAAGCTGATATATATTTCATATATTTACTTTATGTATATTTCAAGCATTTTTTCGTTAAATGACTGAACTCAGAAGTTTTAGTCCGGTTAAAACTCGTTCGCTGTGTCGTTTGTCATGCAGACATAATATGATTTTACTTACGTTTGACCAGTTTGAGTTCTGTCTCACTTTTCATCGTGCCCAGATAGTTGCTCACAGCGCACTCGTAGTGGCCCTTGTCAGATTCTACAGCTCCAGAAATCACCAGGAGTTGGTTGTCACCAGCGAAGAAATGACGTTCAGTTATGTTTAATATTCCACCATCCTTGTACCATGTAATGTCAGGTTGCGGATAACCGTGCGCAGTGCATTGAAACACCACGTGTGAGTTGTACGTGGCCTGAGTTTCTTTTTTCATGGGTTCGATCACTGGGGCATCTGTAGTAAATACAATTGCGGATGTGACAAATGGTTCAATGGTATAAACGTCAATTTGTTTATAGTGACAAAGCGTCAAATGCTGTTACGGTGCATGGACATTGCATAAGGTTTTTACCTGACATGTTTAAATTAACGATTATATTGTCAGGGCTACTTTTAAGTTAGGATATCTCCCAATAAAGAAACAGTAAACGATAATCGGCATGGTGAACATCCGTTGTGTTTTATGTAGTGTTTTTTGCGACATGCCAAACCAACAAACTGACGTCCAGTGAAGTGAACTTACACAGCACAGTGAGGGTGGCGGATGCCGTGCGCTTGCCAACGTCGCTTGTGGCGATGCAAGTGTATTCGCCGGCGTCGCTCGGCTTGACCTTGGTGATGTGCAAAGGAACGCGGCTTGCATCGTTTGCGGGACTTTGTCGCTTCTTTTCCCGTGCTTTTTCGCCGTCTGCGGCGAGACCTCCGCCCCGCGCTCGGGAATGCAGGAGTTCCGAGACCCGAGCGTCGCTGCTTGAGGATTTAACGTTCCTCAGTCCACCCTTGTTGTCAATGTCATCGTCTTCTTCCCCGTCTTCGTATTCAGACCCTTGAGCTTCGTTCTCGTCGTGCTCGAGCCGATACTCGACTGCAGCCGGAAAATCCATGCCACCATCCTACAGAAGTTCATTAAATTTTGCAAGTTTTTGCAATAACTAGTCTAACTTTGCAACCTGACATAAATGTATTCACACAGTTCTATTTCCCATCGGCGAAAGTTATGATAGATAATTAATCATTGTTTTGGTGTAGAAACACCTGTGTAGAACAATACCCCCCAAACTTAATTTTGCTTGACCAAAGTTGCAAAAAAACACAGTTTAGTTTAATATTGTGGAAGTATTAAATATAAAAGTCACATTGGAACAGAGTTCCATGCAATCTTGGCTCACACTTAGCACCCGGATCATAAAAGGTGTTGGTACTTTGCCAGTAGTTGACCTCACGTCAGGCCCAGGACAGACAAGGTCAAGTGTGGGAACGAGCACCTAATCTCAGCCCCTTACCGACACAATACAGGTGATTAATCAACCCTACCAGCAGTGGAAAGTCTCAACCTACCTTTTCCCATGCGATTTCGGGGAGTGGATGACCGACGGCTCGACAGTTGAATATCACCTCGGAGCCTTCCTTGATCACTTGGTGTTCTGGTTTTCGTGTAATGTGAGGCAGCGCGTAGACTTCCAGTCGAGCAGGGGTCGAAGTTGCGTGCCCAAACCCGTTGCTTATCACACAACTGCGAGAAAAAGTGAGATTGTCATGATCGGTTACTGGAAAACCAAGTATTACAGGCACATGCGAGCGGGTAATACAAAGCAATGTAGAACAATTAAATAATGCCATGGCTGTAGTAAAGGTTGAAGCTCAGCTCGTTAAAAACCTCAAAATGTTACATGTTCAGAATTTCGGGAAACAAGTTTCAATTACCAAAAACGCCGAGTCATTCAATATTCTTAAATACAATGTTTATAGTTTTCCATTTCATTTACGTGAGCGGGAAGTACAAATGTCGTACTACAGTAATTAAGGTTCTTGCCAGCGACGATGCACTAATTACGGCAAGGAATGACGCACTTAGATTGAATATAGCGACTGAGGAAACCAACAGATTTACGTACAAATCGAATTCAAATCCACTGATATAGTAAAAATAATTGCATTTTCCTTCGCAGCCAAATATTTTTGCCCTATGTATATTTGGCAAGAATCCTTGGATTTTTGCTTGAAAAGACAGTGGAAAATTTACCTGTAAACTCTTTCGTCCTCGTATCCAACTTTATGCAGAAGCAGAACACTTGTGAAAAAGATGTGTCCTCCCTCACGACGCTGTTGGTTGCGGATCCGCACTGATTTCGAAGATTTTATCACTTCATTTGGACTTGTAGGCTGAAAACAAAAGTGAACAAATAATTGAAACAAACATATTTACCTAAACACGTTAAAAAAACAAAAAAACAGACGGAAAAGGCAGTAATTTAAAAATTTAACTGTAATCCTAATTGTGTTGAAGGTTGTTTAAACCAGTGGTCGGCAACCGCCGGACCGCGGCCCGGTACCGGTCCGCGAGGAGTTCGTTACCGGTCCGTATAATTTTTCAGGGTAGATGCTATAAAACATTTTGCCTATGTATTCCGGGGATGATAAACTAATTTAAACGTTTTTATTGCTAAATATTTGTAGTTTTTTGAAGACCGGTCCGCGATAAAATTTCACTTTCAAAAACGGTCCGCAGTGCAAAAAAGGTTGCCGACCCCTGGTTTAAACTACACAGCCCGTTTGAACCGAAGCCGCTTACATTTTTAACTGAACACCTTTTTTACTTTATTGAAATAACGTTTTTGCCGACAAACACACAGTGATGTAAGTAATGACCCTTAAGTGGATACCACATGTATAATTTAGCAAATCACCCACACGTGGGCGCTGCAGTCAATGCTGAGAAGGTCCAACCCCCAGCAATCTACCACACAAAACAACTAAAAGCGCAGCTGGACAAAACCATAGCCAGTCATATCAACTTTTTTCAGTTAAACGCAGATATCACGGTCCTTACATCATCCGATGACCCTTTCCTCCACACGACCGACATATCAACAGTGGACATGTCAGCCTCCGAGTGACCACCGGTCAGTGTAGCGATCGCACTGCACTCCAACGTCACGTTTTCATCCTTGTGTGCCGATTGTTCGGTGGGTTGTCTCTCCAACGCCGGGATCGGATGCTCGCCTGCCAGTTAGAAGACCGTATTACATTAACGAAGTTCAACCAATTTGCGGAAAGTTACTATATTTTATTTTTTAACAAGACATATCAAAATGCATGATTAGATGTGATAAGGATTGGGATGATCGCAATTGTGTCACGTGACTTACCGCATTCAAACAGACTTGCATTGACTTTCATAACACTTTGACCCTTGAGTGAGGGAGGGTGAAAACAAATTGTTTCACCATTAAATGTTCCGTTCCCGTCTTCGTGCAGCCAATTAGCGAACCAAGACAGCTGACAGTCGCACAAAAACGAAGCACTACAAATAGTACAACTCGTTAACAAACATTCATTTTGAGAAAAAAAAATTCTGTCAGAACAAAAACCCACCTGTCCATTTTCAACGAACTGAGATTGGTGACGTCGACAAATGTGTTGTTCTGTACGGAAGTGACGTTGTTCCTACGTAGATCAAGGGTGTGGATATTCTCTGCACCCCGTAAAACATCAGCGGAGAGAGATCGAATTTTGTTGTCGTTTAAATTGAGGACCTGCAAGGCTGAGAGTCCGTGGAAGGCTCCGTCAATGTCTTCAACACTGCTGGATATGCGGTTCCGTGCCAAAATTCTAAACAAATTTACTTGTTAGAAAACTTCGTGAATTTACAAAGCGCCTTAAAGATAGCGAATACATATGCAGTGCAAAGCGTTTGAACCGTTATTTTTGATAAAGTTCTGCTGTATTAAGCTTCACAGCTTCATTTTTAGAGTGAAGCCACCATACGATTTATTTTTGTAACATTTTAACTGAAGTATATTGTATGTAAAATTGACCTTTTGTAATGTAGAAAAGGATAAGTCAAAACAGTACTGTTTTCCCTACAAAACGGGACACAGTGGACTACAAAATCTTTCTGAAACTTACAAAGTTTTGAGTTTTTCAAGTCCTGCAAACGCGTTATTTTCCATGACTTCTATGACGTTGTTGCTGAGGTCAAGTTTTTCCAGCTTGCGAAGTTGACGAAACAAACCGTTGGAAATCAGGGAGAGCTTGTTTGAACTCAAGTTTCTGAAGAATAAGATGATAATAAATATTTTGTTCCATACCACAAACGTTCTTAAAAGTGTTGTTGAACAGAAACAACTTTTTCCAGTTGAACTGATATCGGTGGGTTTAAATCCTAGAATATGTTTTAGTTTTCCTAGAATATTTACTTTTCGCACAGCACACCAAATTTTATGAGCGAAGTTTATGTTTCAAAGCACTAATAAAATAGATGCAAAAACAGCAAAAACACGGTACAAGCTCTCGTCACTGGTTTATGGTTTTGAAAAAAATTAAAAAAAAAAAAAATTTCCACACTCTAATTTTTGAGACTTTGTGCTAAAATACTTTGGTTAAAAAGAACGCTGTTTTGTAAAATTGTTTCTTTGTTGGCACATTGAATTTACAAATGTCAGTGGTCCAGTGGCTTTGTTTGGACCAAAAGTTATATTTAGCAAATTCCTCGCGTGCAGCCGTATAAAGTCAATTGAAGTCATGATCACTAAGTTTGGAGCAAGCAGTAAGCGTATTTTACTGGTAATTGTTACGGCCACATACCAAACATAAGTTCGTAAATTGTTTGCAAAATATCATAGTTTTCCAACTTACAATTGTTTGATCTCTTTGCTGAACTTCCAGCTGTCCTGGACAATTTCGCTTACGTTGTTATTGTGTAACGACCTGCGAAAAAGAATTAGTTTTAAAAACCCTTTTCAAACTTCTTTTAGCTTCATGCAAGCAATTTGATGTTTATGTTGTTTGTATGCTTTCCATTGATTTGTCAACGTAATGAAATACATGATATTTGGCGAAGTATGTTAAAAAGTATTGTTGGAAGTTGATGCATTAATGAAGTGAAATTTGAGCTTCTGGTACATGTACATTTGGGCGTTACACCTCATTCATAGAAATGATAGTTGTAGTCCAACATAAATCACAAATGTTTACCCTAACAACCTGGATTGGGTTTTACTAAACAGGCAATTACACTCATGATCATAAATAATGCGGTGATTCTTGCTTTACGCATCAATTGCGGCGCGTAAGCAGAAACAATAAACACAACACATTATCCACCGAACTATATCGTTTAACTTTGCTGTTAGGGTTTAATTAGCATGGCATGTTTGACAAGCTTTTTACCGCAATCCTTGACCCCGATTGTGGATTAGAGGATTGCGACTGCTCCGAGACAAACGCGGCTGCTTTGAGGGGGCACGTGGTGCGTGGCAGGCGCGCAAATCACGCCTGGCAATCGCAATTTGATGGAGATACGGATGACGGAAAAAAGGTATGCAGCGCGAGCACAGGTGCGCCTGGCTCGTATGTCAAGTTCGCGTAAATATCAAGAGAGGCCGAGCACAACGCTAATTTGATTGATGAAGGCCCGGGATAGGAATTTCAAGGCTAAACTCCGGCTCGGGTTGCGTAATTTGTTAACTAGCGTCAAGCTGAATCCAAGTGATAGTTCATGTCGGAGGGAATATTTCCGTTTGGCAGTGTTCCGTGCCTTTTCTTAGAGTGCTGAGCTTTTAATCGAATAGTAACAACCACAAAATCTGTTGTGTGAAAGCAAAACAGAACTGTATAGTGGCGTTACGGGGGGTGAGTTTTGCCCGCATTGGTAAAAATCCACCAACCATGATGATGGCGATCGGTACGGGTTGCACGATATATATGATATACAAAAGTTACAATGGAAACAAAACACGGCTTTTTCAATGTTGGCCTTTTCGCGTTACAAGCTGTTGCATGAAAGTCTTAGCACTAAAAACTGTAAGTAGCCACGTCACGCCCTATCGAAATTTGATGTCTTGATTTTTGGACGCGCTAATGGCATGTCGTAGGAACGCTATTGGTGCTAACATACGACGCCTCTTGACTGCCGTTCGAGCGTTATTTTTGAGGAGTAAGTTAATCAATAGGCGTAGAAGGTGTCTGTAAGCCTGTAACAACACTGAGTTTCGCGACAGGAAACGATTTTCAGCTGGCCGCGGCGACAACTTGGCAGAGCGGACAAAAACAACAGAACATCGGGCGAAAATCCTGCCCGTGGTCAAAACAGCGAAACTTAACAAGGGATTTCCACAAGTTGCAAGTGCGCTGCATCAACAAGGCTCTACAGATAAGATCGGCGGCCAACTTCTTCAGCTTTGATTGGCAGACGGTGATCGCGCGTTTTTAATAAGCGTTCAATGATAAACCGCCCCGGTAATAAAGCACCTGTTTGGCCCCAACAAAGCTTTTTTGATTGCGCACCAGTGGAAAGGTAACAAAAAGCACGCGCCTGAGGGTTAATAAAAGGAAAAGGCAATGTGCGTTCCGTCATAACAGATCTCATATTCCCCAAGCACAAAGCGCGTGAAAATTAAACTGTCCGTCCGTGTTGACACGCACTGACGCGTCACGGGCGTTTTTAATAACGATCCTACTCTATAGGCTGCGGTGGAATTGACACAAGATAACCCCGGGGAGATGAAATCATTCAAGTCTTCAATACAACAAAGTTTGATTGTGAAAGAATCACCTTTCGACCAATCACAGCGTGGCTTCTAGTTGCCAGTATTAGAAAATCGCGATTTTTTAGGATGAGTTATGTCAAAGTTTGAACTAACACACCGCCACCTATATCTTTTGTCAGTCAATAAAGCAACATAAAAAGAGGAAATGGGGTTACAAATTTTTATTTAGGTTTTTCTAACGCATTAAATATCTGGAATCAAAAAGTCAAATATCTCTAAAAAATCTGCTGAAAATCTGGCTCCAATGAGCATGACGTAAACTTGACTGTACACATGTCAGTCCTAAGTTAGGACTAGGACTCTGGTTAGGACTCCTAACCTACACTATGGAAGTTTGCGCTGTTCATGTTATTGCGCCACAATAATTTCCCTTCCTGGTATGGCCAAGGAAATGGTCTCGGCAAAATATGTATTTGCGACAATGTATTGGTAATAGGCGGTTTTGAAATTGCATGTAGTTTGTGATGCGAGATGTGGAGACTGCACAAACAACTTAGGGTTTATTTTTTTGCCTGCAAATTATGTACACAGGCAGGTGCAGGCAGACAATTTGGGCACGATGATTTCTGGGCCACGAGCACCCGAAGCCACTCGATAACTTCAATCCGATAACGTTCCGCCCTAAATGCTAGTGTGATAGGGTGTGGGGTGCGCTAACCTAACAATATCGTCCAAAACGGGCAAGGGATAACTGCACTTTCTAAGTATAGACAATACTGACGTGCAATTTGCGTACTGGAAATATCTATCCTGTCCGTTATGCAATCGCATAATAAGAGTTAAGAAAACGAGTGTTAAAAGGGGAAGTTGGACAGAATGAGAGCATTTAGTTATTTTATATGAGCCAATATTACCCCTTGTGCGAGGTTAAGTCACAACAATGGTCAGGACTACATGTAGGAAACTGATTAAGCAATCTATACATTTTACTCTATACTTGGTTTAAATAATCTTTGACATTCTTACTGCTTACCACATACGGAATTAGCATCAATAGGTCGTTAAATACCATAGACAAACAAAGGATGTAAACGCATTAGCGATTCACAAGGAAAACAAACGACATCATTTGGCACCAAGAGCGACGAGCTGGAACCGCGAAACGTAATTAAGTGACGATGAGCCAGTTTTTCACCACGATTGCCAGACAATACAACGCGAACAGCAGCTGTCGATTAATTAAGTTACGTCTAATAACAGAGGCGAGAAGGCGATGTTATTTCGAGCGACAAACGAAAGCTGTATGGAACGTTGGTGGGTGACAAGTCGCGTTGAATGATAACAAATACACAAAATTAGCCGTCAATGTCTCAAGCAAGTCGTGACAACATCATACATAACGACAAAGCTTAAAACACTTAACTTGCAATAAGTTCCACTGCTTTTTTTTTCAAAGTGATCCAAAAATGCATTTATTCAGATTGGATGTCCCTGTCGCGACAACTTTAACAACCCCGCATATAGACAGTTACATAAAGCGCTATAATGGCACCCCGGTTTCGACAGTTTGTTCGTTCCGTGTGCAGAGGTATAAAGCTTCCCATCGAAAATTTAAACCGTATTTTACGCTCAGCGAAGCTTTTGTGGGCGGAGACAACACAAGACACTGTAGACTGAATGAGGAAGGTCAAATGCAAAGGATCCAGTCAAGCGAGCAGTTGATTTTTTTTCTTTTCTTCAAGCAGCAAACAAAAAACGTCTCGGCGCAAGGTAACCTACACGAAGTAGCACCTGTTCCGCCGAGGTTAACAGTAAACAAAATCTCGGCATCCTCGCTTCGACTTGTCTACCGAATCTGGAGCCTTAAGCGACTTTTGACGTGCTGTCGTTAAGCCTTCCTGATTAAGTACTTCTTGTTGTTTGATTATGTATTAAAAAATCGCACGTGTTATATGTCTGTTCTGCAGTAAATATTTTTATGTAAAAGTTTTTTTTAGAAATATTATTCGTCCATGCCAAAATCGTGTCTCATTTAATCATAACGCCATTGATGCGCATAAAACACACTGAGATTATCGTGTGCAAAATAGGATACCCCAACTTTAATCTAATTACCACATATTCCTGACCTTTTTGTGCTTTAAACGTTTACCACCAATCAAATTTACCACTTGCGAGATTAAGATCATTTTTAGGCAGCTCTAATTGTATTTCCACATGAAACACATCTCGTTGATATAAATTGATCCAATTGGCAGTAACTAGACGCGGGCGACCGAGTTTTAATTTGAGCAAGCACCTGACAGGACATAGACTCATTATTAAGCAAACTCGAGTCAGTTTCGCGGATTTTGTGATGACGCTAATGTTTGAGTTGGCCCACACAAATCAAAGGGCCGCAAGAAAACCAGTCACGCTTCCACGAAGGACATTACCCAGGCAGGTGGGTGGATTCTCTGGTAAAGCAGACATACCCAGCAAATGTATTAGGCCGAGTTAGAGGAATGTCGCGCACCTGTGACGCGTCACTCCAAGTCCGGTCACGATTTGGAATTAATAACAGCGCGTGGAAATGATTATGTTTCCACAGGCGGAAGCGTCGAGGAGTTAAGCCGCGTTGGGAATTTTTAGAAACGTTAAGAGGCGATTGTTGTTCTTTGGATCAATACGAAAAATACCCCAATCCAATCAGTAATTTTGCTTGAAACCGTTTATGTGTACGTTTGGCTGCGTCAATAACCAGCAACACTGGTATCGACTTTAGCTAAACTGTATTGTTATGTTTTGATTAGTGTCGGAGAGAATTTGATAAATCCTAACAAAAAAGCCATAAATCGATGTCGAAGCCATCGGAAACAATCAACGAGATTGGTCGGTGAATCTGAGTGATTACTCTACGATTAAAAAACATTACAGAAATCACTTACAGGGAGTGAAGCTTCTCAAGGTCGAAGAGCCACATGCTGACGCTGCTCACCAGGTTGTGATCCAAATTTCTGCAACAATAAAGTAGAGTGTGTGTAAGTTACAGTGTTTACCAATAAACTGGCGACAATTAACAAAAGACGATGTTACACATGGTAAGAACGTCCACGAATCAAAAAGTTGTCGATGACGTAACTATAGACGTCACGGTTCCTACAAGATAAATAAAAGGCGCTTTAACGTGACATAATTTTTTTTTGTAAGCAATGTTATGACATCCCAGGTAATACAGAAACAATCAATCTAGAACAAATGTAGCCACTAATAGCGATGTTCTATGTGTGACAAGTCTATAGCAAACAAAGGCAAACCGTTTATGGGCGATTGGGGGCCACCTGTACCAAAATCAACGGAGGCGTGTAATTACATACAGAGGAACGGCATGACAGGGTCGCTAAAACACCAGCAACATCAGGACACCTGTTTGCGCTGTGGGGACCAGGTAATAACAAGCTCGGTTCTCTGTGTCGCTTCATTGGAAAATACTCCCGCAGTGGCGCGTTGTGGGGATTTTAGCAGAGCGGTGGACGGTACATGCAGTGTTTACAAATATGGGCTTTGCACAACTCAAGATTGCGGCTCGGGTAAATAACAAACGCTGCTTTGCGACTAAGTTTTAGTTATTTGTTACTGATTCAAATTAGCTTTGTCGACAGGATGCGGATTTGTTTTGGGAAACACTTGTGTGCGGTTTCAAATCGTTTCACCAAAGGGGTACAGGTAAAAAAATTTAAAAGTAACCAAAAAATTGACCAACTCATAAGCGTGTTTAATCCCTAAATTCCCCTTTCCACGACCAAAAAACAATTAGGTTTAAAATATTACACACATACAACATTTAGCTTAAAAACGAAACGGCTTCCTGGAAACATTTCCGCCAACGGCTGCAAAAAGCATGTTTGGTTTACCGCTGTATGGAAACCCTAATTATGCTGTCAATGCATTCAACGCGCTTAAACGCCTTTTTACACAATTCACCAAACACACAATGGTCGCGCGGTCAAATAATTGCTAAAGCACATTTTCGAGAACGAGAAAATTCGAAATGGCAAGCCGCGAGCGTTGCACATCGCACTAAGACACACCTCCACTGCCACTAATCACCATGCTCAGCACGTAATTGCTGCTGATGACACGCCTGGTATCCTTGGCAACCAAATTGTGGGTTTGAAATGTTCAGCATTGAAACGATAACAAGGTTTACGCAACAAGTGCGGCGAATGCAAAACATCTGTGGGTTTTTGTTGAGATTAAACTTTTATTTCGGTGCTTGAAGCAAAAGTAATCTAGTATGTGGGCTTTAGACTGTCTAGTACGGTTTTGACAAAGTGAATATTAACAGGCATGAACTAATTCAAGGTAAAACTTTCGTGTATGGTTTCTATAGTTAGTATCGTTTTCGCTGGCAAAATTTGATTTACTAAAGTGCATACAACTCTGTAGGAGTGTAGGTAACCACCTATTGTTGTACATGTGCAGAACTGGCCATTGCGAAATAGACCATGCTAGGTTATACACAGAGATTCAAAAGAGCAGCAAAGCTTTTGGCACCAACATTTCTAGTCCTCCATATACTTACAAAACTTAGAATTACCAACCCTTAGCCATATAAATCAGGTTGAACGGTGCCAATTAGCTAAAAGCAACTTGGAGCCGCTCTGGCGGTACGGGACAAGGCCGAAAACTCGATTTCCATTTGTATTGTTATCCACGCAGGCGGGTGGCCAAACTTACAATCTCTCCAGTGCCTTGAGACTGTAGAAGGATCCATCTTTGAGCGTGGTAATGCTGTTGTAGTTGAGCAGAAGAGTGTTGAGCCGGCACATCCCGTTGAATGTCAGGCCATCAACTTGTGCAATGTGGTTTCGACTCAGATCTCTGGGGACAATAAAGAGAGATGTTGACTCGATGTTCGCATAATTGAAGTGCGAGCTGCGACTACATAACCAACGTCTGGAGGCTTTGGAAACAGCACATTTCCTCTTTGGTGACCTAAACTTGTTGGTTTTGGCGACTTTAGCTGCTTTGTATATTTTTACTTTTTAACATCGCCTAAATAAAACAGATATTTTATTAAATATTTAACACGATGACATAATTCTTAACCAAACTACACCACTTTCGTGATAGACATACAACCCAGGTACATCAAACCTTGCTAAAACTTTGCAGTCCTAGACAACGTTGTTATGATACAATTACTGTTTGAGGAGCACAGTTCATGCTTGGTTTCGTATTTTAACCAAAGTCGACATTAACTTACAGGTAGCGCAGGTTGCTGAGAAATCCGATGCACGATTCGCGAATGGATGACGAGGAGAGTCCACGCAAAAGCCGAATCCGGTTTCTGCTCAGAGATAGAGTCTCGAGGGTGTGGTTGAGTCCATTGAACGCACATGGCTCGACAACTTTGATCTTGTTCCGGTGTAAATACCTGGTTTTCAAGGGCGTTTAATGAGTTTGGTCAAAAAGTAACTCGTTTGCTTTACGAGAAGTACAATATTATCATCAAAAATTATTTAAAACCTAAACAATTTGTTTGCAACTTTAGTGTTATAATCCGATGAAAGAAAAACTTACAATTCAGTTAGATTCTTCTGGTTAATAAAGGTATTGTTGCGCAGATGCCGAAGTCGGTTGAAGCTAAGGTCAAGCAAGTGCAGAGAAGTCCAGCTCTGTAAACCCTTTCCGATGTCGTTTATAGAATTGTGTGACCTAAAAACACAAGCAAGGGGTCAACACGGCGTTTACCACCAGGATTGTTTACTGCAACAAGTTTCAATAGTTGCTTATTTTACACTCGTTGTCGCACACTTATATACATACGAATGTTTAAAAAGTTCTCTTCGGGTGGTTAAATCTGAAATAGTTTTTTTTATCGGTATCTGTCGTCATCTTTCCAACTGATAGGTTAGTTAGTGCTAATACTGTATGTTCCCATTGTCGGTGCGTCACGACTTCGTGTTAGTGTTCAGCGCAAGTTTGGGTCGAAAACTTAAGCGTAGAAAGATGAGCATGAAAGTTCAGTCTTTTGTGGCGAATCGTGCACCGAAATTGCATTGAGTAAGAGCGCCGAAAATCGACTTTTGGTGCGACAATGGAAGTCGATTTCAGTGGTAACCCGCAGCGATGACAACCAACTTGGCGAAAGTTTCATTTCAAACTCAGGTCTCCTTTCAATGCCAAGATTTACGCAGGTGGTAGCGACGCCTTTATACATTGGAGTGTGACGTCACAATGGTTGGGAAACAACGGATTCGGTAGAAGCAACACGGTGGAGTGAAGTGCGTTGTTCGAAAGTGGTAGTTTGTCAAAAAACCGCGATGACCACGCAAAATGAGCCAATACGGAGAAACGCAATTCGTTTTTTTAAACCTGCTCGTTTGATTCGAAGACAAGTACCCATGTTGATTGTTTACTGCCCATATTATCCTCAAAACAAGTCTATTTTTAGTAACAACGCATCCTGTACGTTTCCAAGGTTTTCCGGTTACAATGCGCCGTAACACGACGGCTAGCCACTCGGCGAGTCTCCAGCAGCTACTCAAACCAGCTAACAGTCAACGCACTACTTTCGTAACGAGTTTACGGCGATCGCTCACCCTAACCAGACTCGAGTTCCCATGGCGGCTCCCAGGTTATGATGCGCGAACGGGGAAACGATGACGGCAACGAAAGCTGGCGGAGTGCGATTGAGCACCACTTATAGCCGCCTCTGAGTGTGGAGAGTAGGGACAGGTGCTTCACGCGCAAAACGGAAAAAGTTTTTGGTGGAAATAAATCACCGATGATAAAATGTAAAAAAATGTGTAGTTTCTAGTCGTATTTAACCTGTTTTCGTGTGCCTTTACTGGAAGACAATAAACTGTGAGATTGTGGCAAAGGGAATTAGAAAATGTGACCCCCACTTGCATCGTTAACCATTTACTGCAGGACATACAATCACATGGGAGGTTGGGTTAACAAAATGCTTAACATAGTTCCATGTTTCTTGGTGGATTTAACATAAAAGCATATTTTACCAACGGTTTTAAACTTTTGGCGCATAAAGCAGTTAACAGCGGTCGATCATTCAAAACCAATGGCAACATTAAAACGCATTCAAGCGATGGTAATTTGAAAAGCCCAAGATGAAAATTCACAATGGAAACAAGCGTTCCATTGAAGATTTTCGTCCGATTTACCGGTAGCGGCTTTTAAGAGGCTCCTGGCCCGATGCGGGACACCAACCACAGGGGTCCGTCGGAAACTAAGATAAAAAGTTGCCTATCCATAAGAACAGAGCCCAAATGCTTACATTTAGGTCGGCAAATGGACAAAGAGCCACCGTTTTTCGGCAATTAAATATTATTAACGCAGTGAGAGAATGCCCCGGGACACATGAAAACGCGAAAACATGGCTTCAGATCATTTGGAACACTTGAAAAGCGACCAATTAGTCGTAACGTTGGGAACTGGCTGATAATTTTCGAACAGCTACTGCACGGCATGGCGGAAACAATCATCACAGACCGGGCATGGAAGAGTAATTTTCATGAATATTAAGATCGCTATATTACTGCGGTGTACATCAAAGGATCGGCACATCAAGAAAGCCACATATGGCTATTACAGAGCCAAAGGGACTGGACATAAATTTATTACGACTTACACGATACTAAGTCAAAGCGCATTGATTCCTGCTGCAAGCGAGGGCAAACAGCTTTCCGTTTTAATCGCCTCATTATGGCCGTAACCGGGTTGTTGACATTGTCGTAATCCGCGTCGAATCAGGGAGCAGGGATTAAACAGAAAAGGTGAACGTTGTAAATGACGTACGCACGGAAACATAACAATCACCATTAGCCTCGTTTAAACTACATTAAAACCCAACAGCCCTCCATTGAAGCCCCAACTAGAAGCATACACAGTAATAGAAAGTTTATACTCACAGCGATAGAGTGTAGATGTTCTGTGCCGTGCCTGAGCTCACTACGGGCAGATCGCTAAGTGAGCAATGGTCGAATCGCCTGCAAAGCGAAAAGCAAACATAAGAACAATTCGCATTGTGGCCGCTTCGGCAAGCATTTGATCTGTTTGAGATGGCCAGTTGGCAGTGTCAATATACGTGCGTCCTCACAGGCAAGTGTTGCTCATGCTCTCAACTGCTTGGACATTTACTCTAAATGACAGCCGCCCTATAGCTGAGACAGCCGCCTTTGTTCCGATATGGCTGGAAAGAAAAGTGATGGAAACCTATAACGGGATGGGCCATGCGCAACATCATTCACACTACAGCATATTAGCCCCAAATAGCACATGACGACATCGGACGATTGGAGAAACTGTTCCATTAGAAAAGTTAAGCAAACATATCAAAAAGGCCACGGTCTACTTACAAATCAATAAACCTGCCATACTTGTGTTGCCTACATTTAAAAGTACAGTTAGCCAAAAAGCTAGTTGAATTTCAGCTTTGCATGATGGTTGAACTACAAAGAGGGTTGATTGTTCGTTACTTAAAACTACATTTTTTCACTCCAAATGTATGGTATAAAACCCTTTTAAATCAACGAAGTGGTCTCGAAATACGAAGCAAAATAAAAACAGCAGGGAAACTTACAGAATCCGTAGCTTGGGTGCGTTTCGTATGCTCAAATTGACCCTGGAGAGACGGTTGTCGCTGAAGATTCTACAGATCAACAAAAAAGAGCGAGGGTTAGTGGTTGAAGCGTGAGAAGCAAGCTCACACAGGCATGAGATGCCGTCGCCATGATAAATGCGGGCAGGTCGAGGGATTGCAATGATGTGAAACAGCTGCGCGTGACGATCAGGCCGCCAGCAAGCAAAGGTGTGCCGCGGAATCGTTTGACACCAAGGCAATGTTGTCGGCCACTGTCGCCCCGGCGTTCGGTTACTGCAAATTAGTTTTATTTCTGCACCTATAAAGCGTTCGCTGCATTTGGCCCTCTCGTCACCAACAGTTTGCCTTACTAATTTTAAACCACACGACCATGTTCAGTTGTTGGTGTTTTGAATGTTCGGCTTACAATTCTATCTAATTAATTTTCTCTGAATATTACCACGACATTTACCAAAAAAGACAGGTGTATGTCTGTTTGGAAAACAACGCACCAACAAACAAGGGCAAATATTTCGGATTGAGGTGCAAAAAGCAAAAATCTGGGTCACATTTGCAAAACGATTTCAGGTGGTCTTTGTGCGCTATTCGGTTGTCGGTCACCTGAAAACGCGATTTTTAAGGAGTCCAACGGTACAGTAGTCGGTAAATGAGGAAGAAATTTAATTGGGAAGTCATAGGGGGAAGCAAAGGGGCGTGAAGCGCTGGTGAAAAAAACACGTACCGCACCTTTGTTCCAGCCGTGGTAAGGGATTAGCTTTCGCCAGTCACCAAAGGCGTGAAAGCATTCAAAACGCGACGCACAATGGCGGCGAGAGCCTGGCAAACTGGCCTTTTCAGCACGCAAGTCACGTGACAAGCGACAAGAATCGGCGCAGGTGTTCCAAATTTTATCGCCTTATTTCCAAGCCGGTCCGAACCTTTACAGGCAAAAGTCGTTTACTCTTATGTGTGTAGAGCGCGTCAAAAAAGCGAATGTTTGGCGCGTCAAAAAAGCGAATGACCGGGTGTCGCATTGACAATTCCGTGCCAGGTAATTTTTAGAAATTGGAAAAGTGAACGTTGTATTGTTCATTGGTGCTATTCTGGAGGTACGTATGTTACTTATTCGCACCTTCTGTGACACACTGTTTATTTCTCGGTAACTGTTCACATTACATGTTAAAAGTATAACGGTAAAAGGCACCAGGACCACATGCAAAATATGCCTCAAATGTGTGTAATGTGATGACCTAATTTATTACATCCCAACGTTTTTCCGTGTCCTTAATCCTACTTCAAATCGAACAAGAAAAACGACAAATCCGATTTTAATTGAAGTTCAACCGTCGCTCACCAACAAAAACATTAGCAGACCCAGTCGCCGCACAAAAAATCAGAAGCATGGGAAGAACAACATCAATTGCTCCGAGGCGCGAAAATTTGGGTTCTGGGAGCCCTCGAAGTGTGAGTATGAGTGGCAATAAGTGGCGCACTCCAAAGCGCCACTCCACAAAACGAGAGAGGCATGAAGGGCCCGGTGTCACGATAACATATTCGAAATCCTCCGGCTGGCGAAAGAAATAATCAAATGGCAGCGATGGGGCTAGAAAATAATCCCCCACTGTCTATACACGCTGATGAGGATTAACACAAAGTGTTTTCAACACGGAGCACTTCTAAAGCGGCCTGTTTATAATTTATCACCTGCATAGGATTTTCGTGGCCTAAGTGGGACAGCATAACAGGGGCGCCGTAACAACAATTTCTAAGTCACACATGACTTCGAATCTAATTTCACGGTGATGGCGTTGCAACAAACATAAACGGACGAATTGTCCCTTAGTAGGAAGGAAACCGTGTCCACCCGACAGCCGCGCGATCGTTAATAAAATCCAGGAGTGGCCTGACGTGATATTACAGCCGTGAGTAAATACTGGTGCTTTTGTTACTGATGCACGATGCACAAAAAGCGACCGTCCCTTCACAACCAATAGGCTAGCGATGCGCCGTCGAATTTTAATGCGATAGATGACTGAGAATAAGCGAGCCTCTACGGACGATGTTGAAATTGGCAACAATGCCACCTGGACCAGCCGATGTTATGACTTCTGGCGAACCATAACGCTGAGCGGGAGCTTCGTAGCCTTAACAAAACAAGATCGAGATTTGGTATTGATCTCCGTCAATGCGAAGCCGCGTACCGACCTTAATTTTAACTCGGCCGGGAAATTGTAAACAGAAGCGCTCAATGTATCTGGATCTTGAATTGTTCTCCAAGTAGTTCATCGAACTACGAGATTAACTTGAGGTCATGTCCGCATAGAAGTCGATATCGTGTTTAAAATCCCATCTATGACCCATGCCCATGTTTCGCTCGCGAAACGTTGGTTTGAGATAACGGTAAAAATGTGAAGCAACTAGTTTGGCTTGGTAGCTGGGTGCCTAAAAAATGCCAACACGCAGCCAAGCACATAACGGCCGTTAAACAGAGATTTTCACCGCAAATTTTACGTTCTTACGGCCGGAGTTTACGACGCGCTCCAGTAGAAGCTGGAACGCAATAAAAACATACGCTCAAAAGGCTGTGCTTGATGTTCCTTAGCAGCACCAATGACTTTTATTATTAAAAATGCTCAATCATGAAATAGCACGTCTTAATCAGAGCACAAAACGACATACGTGCTTCGCAGATCCACTTCCACGCACATGCGCGTGTGTTTTCGTGTTCATCCCTGTGAGTGGGGCTTGTTTGTTCCTGACAGGGCTCCACCTGTCTGCGTTTGTATAAAGTCCTGGACACGTTTTAATGTTTAATCACACGGGCAACGCCACACAGCTTTCCATTAGGCCAAAAAGGCGCTCGGGCTCTTGTCAACTTACTGATGGTACATTCTTACATAACAAGAGCCAAACCGCTTTGGTTGGACATGGGCGCGAGAAAACAAGACGAACGTTTGCTTGCGCTGTGGACAGGCCCGAGGGCTGCGCCAAGCTTGGAACACAGGTGTAAACTGTGCACACATCGGTAATGGTTACACAGCTGCATGGAAGCGAAGTCGATAAAAACCGCCCTTGTTCGATGGACCAGGCAAGAAATTGCCACATTTTACCACGCGCAGCACATACGTGCCACTGGGAATTGGCTTCGTGTAATCGAGTGTTGATAACAGCAGATGACACAAGCACAATGTAATTGAATCACGGCACCTATTAAGGGCACAAATGGCATTTAACTGGGAAAAGACATACGGCGAGGTGTGGGGCGCGACATATTACTTCTTAGTGACGGAGGTATGGCGAAAATACCGCCAACTTTTCGTATACAATTGAAGCATTTCGACATGAAGATGCATTGACAAGATTCGTCATTTGAGAGACCGCGTAACGCCCGGTTGTCACATCATTGCCGAAAGCGACACGCCGGTAATAAGACTTTAAGAAAGATAAATGAGCTTGCTCTTGGGCTTCACGTAGCTCCAACAGCTCAAGCTGGATATAATCAACCTCAGTGTGTTAACGAAATCAGTATTTTTCGCGATTGTGACGTTACCGACGTCAAACTCACTACTTGTACAGTTACTAGCAGAACCGGGTTCAAGCTTTCGCCAACTGCGCCGACGGCAAGGTGCAAGATTTGGCGATTTCACGGTGTGGAGGCTACAGTGGTCGCTGGCCAACTGAAGGCCTCGGACAAATCAATCATCACTTTCAAGATACTGGGGTGTGCCATTATGCCAATTTCCAGTGAAGCGAACAGTTGATCTCACCACAGCCGGGTGCTGTCCACTTTTAGTTTAGTCACTACCACATCAAGACACAGAAAGCTCCTGAAAACCTGGAGTGACGCGTTTCGCTAAGGATGCTAATTGGCTTCGTATCACGCTGGGCTTGGTCAATGGACACACACAGAGCGGGCGCCCGGTGGGACTAATGATTCATGGGCACTTTTCCGCGCATAATCAAAAAAAGATTGAGGCGCATTTTTCACGCACTGGGAAGGAGATTAAATCAAATGAAGCTTGGCGCAGCAGGTGTCTGCCGTCAGAGCAGACAAATTGCGATGGTCCGACTGCTTTTTCGCCTTTCGGTTGGCCCATCCGACAGTTTTTTGAAGTAGGTCACCAATGTGGTTTCGCCTCTGCACCCGCGTTAACTGAACTAAGTGTGATAGCGGGCAAAGGCGGTCAACGCGCCAGAACCTGTTTACACGTACGCGCAATTTGTTCCTAACTAGGTGTCAAAAAATTCAGCGGCGACAATTTCACGCGCTGGACAAAGTATCAAGTCGCAGCCTCGCAGTCTGAATTTGGCGAGCGCCAGCCCATGTCAGGCTCGAGACAAAGGTTTGGGGTCGGATCGAATGCACGGGCCTATGAAAGATACTCGAAAAGGCGCAACGGAGCGTAAAAGCGCCTGGCCAGGTATTGTCATTAAGGTTTGAAGCCGGGGGCTCATGAGACGTGAGAACCAAGCACTCAGGCCACTATCATCTAAAACACCACCTTCACAAGTCGGAAATAGTTGCGTGGCAATGCGAGTTGGTGTTGAACCGTGGGTAAGACTCAAGTACTCCTGGAAGTTTACAAGCGGTTCCATACGGTTAAATCAGGACTCAACTACCCTTTATGTTAACGCCGCTTGTGTAGATTAAAATACAGTTAAAAACGAATAGTTTGTTTTACCTTTTGCTCCAAGAAAAAATAAATTACTTTTTGACAACGCCAGTGTTGGGAAAAGTTATATATGTGTACTAATCGCAATCTATTTAACACAACACACCTTGATATTGCAAGAATATAGTGCAGAAAACTTCAACTGCAAAGTTTGTACGATAACATCTTAAAAGATATATAACAGCACCAAATATTTTTAAAAAGTTACCCTAACAAATTAAAAAGACAAATAAAACTTACAGTTCTTGAAGATGGGGAAGGTTGTTGAAGAGTTGCCCCTTTACTTCATTTTCAGTTAATTTGTTGTTACGAAATGTTCTGCAAGCAAATAGATGTGTTTTTTTATTTACATTTACAATTTTTACCACAGAAATAAATCAAAAACACATTAGTAAAATAAGATTACATTACAAATACCCAAATTACATCACACATCTGTTGCCTATATTACACACATAATTCCCTAAACAAACCATTTGGACAGATTTATTACTTCCTGTATTGCTATGCCATAATTTGCTTTGCCCACGATCATTTCTCATGTGGGAAATGGAAATAGATGCTATCAAAATACTTACAAAATAGAAACCCAGCTGGGAATTGGATGGGGAATTTGCTTTAGACTTCTGTTGCTGCAGTTTACCAATTTTTTCGAGTATACACAAGTACATTGGCTTGGACAATCTGGGGGTTGCTGTGCACACGCAGTACATATAATCCATGACGATAAAAATAAAATTATCAAAAATATATCAACAAAACGATAGTTTCTTTTTGCTTCATTCCTGGATTTCCTTCTATCAAGTGGCAAGTTCGATAGCCAAAACCATTTTCTTGGAAAATACATGGACTTCATTTTGACCACATTGTCTTATTCTGAAGTCAAAGAACAATTCCAGGGTTGATTTGCAAACCAGTAAATCCTTCCGCTTGCAAGCAAAGTAGACCTGATACCAATTCCTTCAAAGTCAGCCTTACTTATAATCCGGCCATTCTAAAATAAATCCAACAAATTAAAAGCAAACAGTAACTCAAATTTTGAAAGGCTATAATTTTGAAAATTAATTTATGTTCAACACAATAAATGCAAAACATGACAATGGTTTCATGTTTTTGTAGTTTTTAATATAGCAATGTTATGTAGTTAAATCACAATAACTGCAAAACGAGTGTAGAAGTTCGAGTGCATGTAAACATTACCAATGCATAACAAAACAGTTCCATCACATCACACATACAAATTTGGAATTGTTTTTTGACTTCTGCTTATTCTAGTTCAATAAAACAAACGCAAGTTTTTCCAAACACGTGAGCTTACATTAAATATCTTAAATTCCTTTTCAAACCACTATTTTAAGTTGGCCAAGTTCCACTGAAATTTGAGTAAGAGCTACCCTGTTATGAGATATTAGGTTCAACTAACACGATCGTGTGGTACATTCTAAAACATAAAACTTCAGTCCTGTTTAATTTGCAAGTTCAACAACTGAAAATAAAGAACAAACGTTGCAAAAACTTTGCTTTCACTCACACACGTTATTCACTTCACAGTCGGCAACAAATGCCCCCGCCTGAGTTTGCAGTCCGGCCATCACTAGCACTCCAGCAGTTCGTTGTTTTTCGCAAGGCATAATCGCTGGGTAAGTCACGTGACAAGCGCTAGCGTTTACCGACTATTTTTATACGATGTCTATTATGATGTAACAACCAAACGTAAAAACAAGCCCTGCTCAACTTTTTGTACGGAATAAGATCAGATCAAAATAATTTAAGGGCTTCCATACTAGCATACAGCTGTTTAGAGTTGCACAATAAACACTGATTTACCATTTGCAGAACTGTGACGTAGCCAGTAGCCAACATGCCAAATCGGATTCGAAAACAAGCATAGGGTTGTTCGGAACAGTTGCTCTCACCTAGTGGTAAAATTGGTCAATATTCCAATGGCGTTGACAAATCCTTCACGTACTATTTTCAACCCCATCACCTACATTAACTATACTTTTTAAGTGGTATTTTGCCAAATTTTAATGCACCACTGCTAATGCACCAATCTCGGGAAGCCTAAATTCGCTATTTCATGCCTTGGCAAAGTACGGTACGTAATCCTTGCCTGCTATAACACGCTTTGTTGTCTCTTGTAGCCTACATGGATTATTAGAACAAGAAACGCATCAGACACACAGTTGGTAATATTGCATCTTATTTTTATCACAGCCTGAAAACAAGAGCGAAAAGTAGTATGTAAGCACCCCAAGAAATATACACAATTTTTATCATCTAACAAATCACAAATATGTCCAAAGCAGTTGGTGATTCGGAAATTATTAACTGTACGCCACAATGTTGTGAAACACTGTCATGTGCTACAACAATAACGTCAAACGGATCAAAAATACAATGTCTATCTTACCTTAAGCGTAAAACAGAAACATGCAAGATCATCTTTTGTGATAAAATTGTTTACCACAATAAGGGCTCACTTGACGAAACTAGCTTGCATGCCTTCAAACTGCATTTAATATGGATTTAATGAAGGTTTTGAGAACCACTTTAAACAGTGCACCAAGTTAGAGAGACAGAAAGTTTAAAAACACTGAAGCAAGGAACACAGAAACATTGAACCACTTGATCGAAGCTCTTTTGAACAAAGGAAAGGTCGTTATATGTTCGCCACTTTAATGATACAAAACACCTTCAAGTTAAATTTCACAAAACCACTTGTTTTCAAAATCAAAACGTAATCAGATCAAGAAGGTTTTTGCTTGGTTGCGTCATCTCCTCAGGAAAGAATCCGACGAGTGTGTCAAACAGCTGCACAAACGAACGAATGTTAGTCAGAAACAATTGACGGTAATACATGCGATAACGATTCGGGTTAAACTCCCGCTGCGATAATTAGTGGTATTGTAAGCGGTAGCATTTATTGCATTATTTTTAAACAGCTGTGCCTAACCGAAATACACAGAAAATTACACGATTGCCTTGTTAGCTAGACTTATAATTTCAAAAAGCGTTAATGTGAGGCAACTTCAGTACTTTAAACCAACAATTAAAAAAGTTGTTGAAACATTTGTTTAACCTAGAGCAGCAGTTCTCAACCATTCATACATTGTGGCCCCTTTAAGTAACACCTTAAGGCCTGTGGTCTCCTGCTCACCGAAAAATGCAAATTATGGCCAGTAAAGTGAAATGTCGAATCACAAGAACAGGTAACGGCACATCAGCGAGTTGATTAGTAATTTGTAAATAAGTCAGCATCAAGTCGAACGGGATCAGATTGAGAACCGCTGACCTAGAGTGACGTTTACCCTTGCAAAAATAACATACCGATATGCGACCAACGTGACTCGAGTCCGTGATTGATGAAATAAAATGAGATTTCGAAGACTTTGAAGTTAAAGCAAAACCGTCGTCGCTCTCACTGTCGGAATCCAGAGCAGTAGTGTCGCCGAAAAGCGTGGCGGCGAGGTGTCGGAACTCTCTCGCTTCTTTTTCGTTGCTGTGGTCAACGGTTTCGGACACACTGGACTGGAGAAATCGCAGCGCCGCTAGCGGTTCACGAGCTGCGTTTTCCTGGAATCGCTGCTTTCGGATTATAAACCTATGCAAGAGAAGTTGTTGTTTATCACATCACATGTATAATTGGGGAACGGTAAATTGATAGTCATTGAGGTATCACAAATGTAAACCAATAAACCTTCACATAAATGTACCTGCATTTTCGAAGTAAATCGTATTTCGTTGGTCTTATGAGCTTTAACCTCCAAAAGTCGTCAAGCCGCAGCTTCGGTTGCGCTGTTTTTCCGGGGTTTCCACCGAACATATAGTGAACCTGCAGGAATCATATGCATTTGAACAGTTAGTTTAGTTGTTTTCAACGTTCAATAGGCCGTACGAGTTTTGAAAACCGTGACCAGTAAAGTTACAATGTTAAATGAAATACATCTTGGTTCATACGCAGTTGTTGTCCTATCACATGTGTAAATTTGAAAAATTTGGAATCACTCTTTCTTAACCAAACAAATAGAACAAGCGAAGTTGGACTAAAAGAAAAGAAAAAAAGAGAAGGGAATCTACAACTATCAATTTTATTGCACATATAATGTAACGGTTTAACTGCTTTTTGGCCCCGGATTACATAATTTAACAAACCTGTCTTGAAGAGTCATACACCAGTTGGTGGGCGTAACGTGGGCAGGGCTCAGGTCGATGACGTTCGAACGACTTTGATGATGACGTCATGGGACGTGTGGTGGCAGCTGATAATAATGAAGAACTCTGGTTGGACGATGCGTTGCCGCTAGTATTGCCTGCCTGTTGTACCTAAAAGAAAAACAGGAAATTTACTGACACATGAAGTCATTAATAATAACTTTAGCCACCCTCGCATTAACCGTTTTTGTAGTGCAACCAGCTGCCTGTCTACATAATTTTTTGTCATTTATACATATTTATTTCACATGTTTGCGATTAATAAAGTTACAAGTGAATCTAAATTCATTGCATGTACCTCATTTCTATACACACACGACCAACGATTCTCTTTGATGATGTACACCCAGAAAGAGTTGTGCATATTTTCCTCTCTTTTTTCACGATCTTTACTTAAACCCTTTGAAAAAAGGTGTACTGTTAATTTTAAACAAAACTCAAAAACAATTTTAAATTGAAAGTTTTAAAGGTATTGCAGTTCCACATACTCAAACCAAAATCTCAAGATATGTGGCCCTCTGGATTTATTAGCCTCCGGTTCCACTGTAATAATTTATGTGTTGTACATTATATTCTCATATTGCAAAATCTTAGTCAACATTTTTGAAAGCTGTTTTGCATAAAATACTTTGGTATGGAGGCATCAAAGTCCGTTTCACATCACAATGCTTGATAAACTTGGGATTATAAATCAGCTGGAAGACTATAGTGGTTTAAATTTCAGTACATTACCGATTTATCAACCGATTGTTGGTATATGAAGTGTGCGCATGTCGGAAAATAAGTTTAAAAGAAATAAATCTCACCGATAACATGTAGATTTCTCCCATTTCTGGGTTAATGGTGGCACGTTGGGTGAAACCAGACGGGGGAAGTCCCGGTTCATTGCGCACACCATCATGAATGACAGTGACCCGGTCGTTGGGAATGTCGTAGTAGAAAAAGTCGTTTACGTATTCCTTCGAACGTTGGCCGCCAAAAATGTAAAGACGTCGGTTCTTCTGCAAAATCATTGCATATTTTTCACACATAAAAAAGTCCAAGCGAAAGGAAAGGAAAAGAAAAGCATCTTTTTTTGCGAATTCGCTCTGTTTACATTTTCAGCCCTTTTTGATAGGTTAACAAACATAATGAAATTCTAATGACACTAAATTGATAAACCTAGAATTTGTTGCAAAAACTAACCCCGTCCAACAACATAGAGTGGCCGATTCGGGATCGTATGTCCTGGGGTCCAGCGTTGCCCGAATCTTCTCTTAGTAACTTCCATGAGTTTGTTGGCACGTGATACGAGTATAGGCCGCTGAACTCCGGCACGGGACGCTCTTCAACATTTCCTGATGACGTAATCGCACCGAGACCACGTAACGAAGGAGGACATGTCAGAACTCGGCCACCAAACACAAAAATGGTTTTCGTTCGTTCGTCAAAGCACATCTGTAGAATAAAACGAATCTTTAAAATGTAAGACTGTATAAAACTGTTTGACTTTTTTGGCATTTAATGCAATTGTAATGCGCGTTTAATTCAATAAACTATCGAATGAAAAACAACAAAACAATCATACTGTCTCTGGAGAAAACACATTGGGCCAATCATTGAATGTGAGACCAATGAATAAGGATTATATGCTATGCAACATAATTTTGCCAAAGTTTAGCAAAACTCTGAAACCTGGTGGTCGAATATTAAGCGAGGTCCACCGGCCGATGCCACGTTTTTTGATATGAGCTGCCATTGGTCGTCATTTACACTGTACACATAAAAGTCGCTTTCGACGGAGGATTGCTTTCTGTTTGATGAATCCAGGTACCTGAATAACATGACACATGCAGTTTTATAGTGACAGTTTCTGTTGTAAAGTGACATGTTCTGCGACTACAGGACATATTTTAAAGTCTTATATCAATATAGATGTGCAACGTTTTAGTGGACTAATAGGTCTTTGTTGAATACTTCAAAAAAACCAAATTACTTGACTATGTGGCTGCTTCTTTAACCATGCAGGTTATTGCAAGTTAAACATGATCTGTAGCTAAACATACAAAACGAAAACACACACAGTCCCCAAAACATCTTTACATAGGTTTTTAGACATTTTAAAGTGCCTACCTTCCGAGTGTGTAGATCTTCCCATTGTAACAGTCAATGCACATTTTATGACATGATCTCGCACTTGGTCCCCCCACTTTTCCTGTGTCCCGAGACAAACATGTCCATGTTTGTGTGTCAAACGAGAACCTCCAAAAATCTGCTAAATCCTCTGTACCACTCCAACCACCAAGCAGGTAAACACAATCTGTTTGAAACCATAATTCACTACTGGGTCACCACATCATTGGCACCATTACAGATACACTTATAACATACAAAGGTGAAAATCAATCTTATACAGACACTTTTTCATCACTGGATTTGACCTAAGCATAAGGGTGACACAAAGAAGCAATAGGACAACTGTTGACATTGTTACCATTACAGATACACTTAAAAGATACATAGTTGAAATTCATTAATATATATACTACGACTTTTTATGACTGATTTCGTTTAAGGTTCTGGGTGGCACAAATAATAATCATCATGGGGCACTTGTGGGCCAATGCCTCATTCCATTTTAGTGCAGTATATAATTACAAAACCAAAACAAACTATGGTGGCTAAAAAAAATTGGTAAAATTATTGTTGATCAATAGTGAAAAGGTTTAGCACCCTTGATCTAGATCATTTAATTCAACAAACTTTATTTACAACTTTTATAATTTGTGGACACTTTAGCTTTTAATTCCCTATTTTGGAGGCTCAGCACTAAATGGTTGTGGTTCTATTACATGGTTAATAGAAAAATAGTGGGTACACCACTTCAGATCTATTAGGAGAAGACATAATTTGCTGGATAGGAAATATTTGACAACAGCGGAGTCACCTCTTGCTGTATTTCTTTGTACAATGAAATTACTATTGCACCTACTATGCACATGATCCATAGACATTTGGTGTCCTCCACGCCTGCCTGGGGATTCCTTCAACTCAAAGGTTTTGTTAACCACAGGGCTCCAGCATGGTTGGTAGTCTTGTTTACTTACATAACTGCTAAACAAGTCATCTGTAAATAGAATGTATACAATGTACTTTTATACTTTTTAGTAGACAATCTATTATACATAAGCCATAACTATTTATTTTTTGAAGAAATTTATGCATATTGACACCAAAACAATATCAGATATGCTTCTTGGAAAAAAGTTAAAAAAACAGATCTGGAAATATTATAAACCTTAGTATAGTTTAAATTGCAGTGTAACTTATTTCATATGAACCTTCAATTGCATTTTCAATGAGTAGTTCCGTTTGTTCAAAATCACCATCATTCACAAGCACATCATGCAATCTGGTGAGCATCGGGTCTTCCAACATGATTTTGGTTTTCTTTTGCAATGTTTCAAAAGCCTCAGTATAGTTGTGTTGACGAAAATGCTTGAGACATAGTCTTATCGCTTCCCGCTCTCTGTACTGTTGCACAGAAACAATAAGATTTTAGCATGAACATTACAATGACATTCAAAAGTTTAAATGTTACAATGTATTAGTTATGATTTCTACTTACTGAATAGTACCATTGAAGGCAGGGTTGCACAATTTCATTAGAGTTGATCCCATGCATTTCAACATACCAAATGCTGAAATTAAAACTTGCTCCCCAAGAAAGAATTGGTACTACAATGAAGTAATATAGTACATCAACATGTTCATGCATTGTGAGAGAAAGGTTTACCTACCAATTTTAATGTATCGGCATGGAAAATGTCTTCCATCAATTTTATGTTTCAGAGAAAATTTTTCGGGATTGCTATCGTTTTTTAGTCCCCCTTGAAGAAGTTCTATAAGATTGCTTTCCTCAAGCCCTCCCAAAATCTTGTAACAAGTATTTGCTTGAAAAGTGGTCAATTAAATACCAAGCAGTTGTAGAATTCTGTTACCTTGAATTTTTTAAGGTTGCAAACATGGGTTTTTTCATATTTGCCAAATGTAATTGAGCGAATTATGGCAGGTTCATTCAGTTTAAGTACAAGAAACTGGGGTGGGTAATTTGTCTCTGATGACCACCTTGAAGATTGCTGGTAAGGTTTATTGACGAGTATATTTCTGTAATCATATATTTAAACAGTCTTGGGGAAATAATAATAAAGAGAACAATTTCATAATTTTACTCCTTGCAATTCAAATGGTTGTGAAATATTATCTTAATATAATATGAGAACTTACTGTGGGACGTAGTTGGGTGAAAAACTTGACCATCTGCTAACATCATAGTTCAATAATTCATCCTGGTCCATTATTATTGCTAATTTGCTATACATCTACACCTATAAATCAAATATTTGAAAACACTGACACAAATTTTTGCAACAACAGATGCAAGGGTATAGGACATTTAAACGTCAGCATATTATAATAAAGACTGCTGGAAGAGCTAAAAAATTGTTGAAACATTATGCCGGGCAGCAACAGTTTATTCAACAGTTGCAAGCATTGATTGTTAAATAGCGGATATCAATACTCAAAAATACTACACATTCAGATTAAATGAAAGTTTCTTTTTATCAATTTAAAGTTTACTTCTATTGCATTATACATAATGTTTTAAGAAACTAAAATCATGCATCAACGTTTTAAATATGCTGTCTACATTTTGTATTAAATCAATAAATCAGGCATGTAATTAAATATATTGTTGTTGTTGTTAACTATTTCATTTGTTAAACACAAAAAGGTTTGGCACCAGTATAACAGTTTAAAGCCACCATAAGTTAAGTAGATAGACTAGACCTTTGTTACTGTAGGGCCAATTATAGATGTCAAGAAGGGATCGCGGGCCGCACCTGTGTATAACACAAAGTGATTTTGCTTGGTTTCTTACTAAATATGCTTAACTACAATATAATTTGTATTTAATTCTAGCCACATTTTGCCAGGTCGCAGAAAACTAGCATCAGGTGCATTAATCAGCTCAAAATATGTAATAATTGGACTCGTTTGCCGGTACTTTTGAAATCCAAGCGTCTCTGCGGGCCGCACAACCTTTACTGAAGGGCCGCAGGTTGCCCACCCCTGGACTAGACCATCGTCTGGTATTTGTTTCTAAACAATGCTAGTCATCCTCGAAAAACAAATCTATTAGCTGACGTTGGATGTTTTTCATTGTCGGCCGATATTGCACTAAATCATTGCAACTCACTTCTCTTGAAAGTTATAGGAACTTGGAGGTCAAACGCAGTTTGCATATTACGCTCCACGCAGTATTTGCAAGACCCAAGTGACAGGTTACTGAAATTAGACTTATCTCCAGGTGGCGCAACAGATTCCGAACCCCGTGAAAAAAATTGACGAAGCAACAGTGCTTCCTAATCAAAATCAGTCAACAAAGTTGTTAAACGATATATATTTCACCCCAAAAGGGCATCTTCAGTCGTTCTGTGAAACAACGGGTGTAAAAGTATGACAAACCAAGCAATGAACCAAATACATATTAAACACACCAAAGAGAAACGGCAACCTGCTACAAGCCCTTGCTAACTATGCAAGATCTGCAACAGAACTGTGTCTTAGCTACACGAAAGGCACACACTGTAGTGTTTTATAATGTGCCGGTTACCATCGCGTGTCGTCTGTTGCATGAACCGTTGTGTGCATGGTTATTCTACCTAGCGTGTGCTGGTGGTGTGCTGCGTATTGGACAGCAACATTAATAAATCTGGTTTAATCCCGCAAAGCGTGAGTGAGACGCTACATTTGGCGACGAGGATCTGTTTTACATTTGTTTTATCAACATTTGGGTTGATTGTGGAACTTTCTGAAGGTAATGGAAGGGAATCCTGACCTCGTGGGAATGTCAAACAGTGATGTCGGTGCACTGAAACCATTTGATGTTCAAGACGGTGCACATGGTTTATCTCAACGCTGGAAACGTTGGAAACGAGCTTTCAATCTATTCTTGGTGGGAAAGGGAATCACGAGTAGCGTTCAGAAAAAGGCACTGTTGCTACATACTGCAGGTATGAATGTGCAGGAAATTTACTATACACTAGTAAACGAGGAAGATGACAACAAGACCTATGATGAAACTTTAACTGTTTTAAATGAGTATTTTATACCAAAGTGCAACATACCTTTTGAAAGACATTTGTTTCGTCAATTGCATCAAACAAATGACGAATCAGTTGATCAGTTTGTATGTCGATTAAGACAAAGTGCAGCTACTTGCAATTTCGGACATGAAGCAGATGACCAAATTCGTGATCAAGTTATTGATAAATGTCACTCAAATGCACTACGAAGAAAGTTTCTGGAAAAGGATACACTTACCCTTAAAGATGTCTTGTCAATGTCCAAAGCATTTGAAGCTGTGAATTCCCAAGCAAAAGTGATGGAGGGAAGCCAGGAAGTCAACTACATTGAAAAGCCTAGAAAACGTCAGGTTGCTTCGACATCAAGAAAAGAGGGAAAAACCTGTTTTGCTTGTGGCCAAAAGGGACATTTTAAGAAAGATATGATATGTCTAGCTAGAAGAAAAGCTTGTGCTAAATGTGGTAGAGTTGGACACTTCAGATTAAAGTGTTGGTCCAATGGTTTCAAGCCATCAAAATATAATGGTGAAGAGGGACATCGTCCATTGGGAAGGCGATCGAATAATAACACATTTCAAAATGGAATAGAGAAGGAAGATGGTGATGGTTTTGTTTTCGGTCTGAAACCTTTAACAGAGTTTTATACAGTGACACTGGTAATTGGTGGTGTTAGATTGTCAAATATTTTGGTTGATTCAGGGGCATCAGCAAATATTGTTGACAAGGATACATGGGAGTGGCTGAAGAAGCAGAAAATTAAAGCAGAAACCAGAAAGTCTGCAAAGACCCTGCATGCATATGGAAGTAAAGGGCCTCTTGCTACCTTGGGCACTTTTACAGCTCAGGTGAAGTCTAAAGACAGTCTTCATGAGTGCAAGGCAGATTTCATTGTTACAGAAAGAAAAGGTCACACCTTGTTGGGAAAGCGTACTGCAGAAGTGTTAAGATTACTACACTTGGGGCCAAGTTGTGTGAACTCTGTGTATGATGATGTTTTGTCCAGATATCCAAAACTGTTTTCTGGAATTGGTCTGTTGAAAGACTACAAGTTGAAGTTGCACATCAATGATAAAGTTCAACCTGTGGCACAGCCTGTGAGAAGAATTCCATTTCAGCTGAGAGAAAAAGTGGAATTAAAACTTGAAGAGCTGTTGAAGGAGGGGATAATCGAAGAAGCACCTGAAGGGCCTACTGGTTGGATTTCTCCATTGGTGGTTATTCCTAAACCTGATGGTGACATTAGAGTGTGTGTGGATATGCGACAGGCTAATACAGCTATTGTGAGAGAAAGACATCCAATACCCACATTGGAAGAGTTGCTTTATGAGCTTAACGGAAGTACTGTATTCAGTAAATTGGACTTAAAGTGGGGATTTCATCAAATTTTACTTGATGAACACAGCAGGCATATCACTACATTTAATACACACAAGGGACTGTACAGATATACTAGACTAATGTTTGGTCTAAACTCTGCCCCAGAGAAATACCAGAAGATTATATGGGATGTTTTGAAAGGATGTCAAGGAACTGCAAACATTGCAGATGATGTGATTATACATGGGCGTACAAGGAAAGAGCATGATCAGAGGTTGTTTGCTGTGTTGGATAAAATGTCTCAGTGTGGTCTGACACTGAATGCTAAAAAGTGCAAATTTCGTATGGCTAAACTTACCTTTTTTGGACATGGTTTGAGCAAGCAAGGGATTAATCCAAGTGAAGAGAAAATAGCAGCAATCAAGAATGCTCAACCTCCCAAAACTGCCAGTGAAGCAAGATCTTTTATGGGATTGGTGCAGTATTCTGCAAGGTTTATTCCCAATTTATCTTCAATTGCAAGACCCATTTTGGATTTAACAAAGAAAACTGTCAAGTTTACATGGGGCAAGGCCCAGGACATTGCATTTGTAAGACTGAAGGATTTAATTGTGAAAGCAGATACACTTGCCTATTTTCGTAATGACTGCACAACAAGAGTAATTGCAGATGCTTCTCCATACGGATTGGGTGCAGTTCTGACTCAGTGGCAATGTGGTCAATGGAGAGTTATATCTTATGCATCAAGGAGTCTTACTGATGTTGAAAGAAGATACAGCCAAACAGACTGAGAGGCATTGGCTCTAGTTTGGGCTTGTGAGAGGTTTAATTTGTACCTGTTTGGAAAGAAGTTTGAATTAGAGACTGACCATAAACCACTTCAGTTTATTTACTCAAAGTCATCTAAACCTCCAGCACGTATTGAACATTGGGTGCTGAGACTGCAAGGGTATGATTTTAAAGTTGTTTACAGACCAGGCAAAACTAATATTGCCGATGCATTGTCAAGACTTAATTTAGCATGCTGTATTGACAACAGTGTTTCTGAGGACTTCATTGGTCAAGTTGTGGAATACAGTACACCTGTTGCTATGTCATCAAAAGAAGTGGAAAGAGAATCTGAAAATAATGAAGAACTAAGAATGGTCAGACATTGTGTGAAAACAGGTGATTGGTCAAAATGTGTGAATCCAAGCTACCTACATGTGAAAAATGAATTCAGTATATATGGAAACCTGATACTTGAGGCACTCGACTTGTAATTCCAGGTAGTTTGCGCCAAGCTGTGTTAAAACTTGCTCATGAGGGACACCAGGGTATTGTGAAAACAAAGAACAGGCTTCGTTGTAAAGTTTGGTGGCCAAAGATGGATAGAGATGCAGAAACCCTGTGTAAGAAGTGTCATGGATGCCAAGTAACCAGTGAGTACAGCAGGCCAGAACCAATTGCAAGAGTTCTACCTCCAAGTCAACCATGGCAGGATTGTGCAGCTGATATACTGGGACCTTTACCAAGTGGAGACAACATATTGGTGTTGGTGGATTACTATAGCAGGTTCTATGAAGTAGTAATTATGAGGTCAATTACAAGTTCCTGTGTAATACAAGCGCTAAGCAAAATATTTGCGCGATTCGGTATGCCTTACTCACTTCGGACTGATAATGGTCCACAGTTCATTTCTAAAGAATTTGAAGATTTTCTGAAAGAAAATGGTGTTGAACATGTTCATACAGCTCCACTTTGGCCTCAAGCTAATGGGGAAGTGGAGAGACAGAACAGAACTCTAATGAAGGCAATCCGTGTGGCTCATTTGGAACACAAAGATTGGAAGGCTGAGATTAACAAATTTTTAATGGCGTACAGATCAACACCACAGTCAACAACTGGAGCTTCTTATTACTTAATGTTTGGTCGTGAAATGCGCACAAAGCTTCCGGAGCTTTGTCAAGAACCAAATGTGACTGAAGAAGAGTTTCATGACAGAGACTGGAGCAACAAGTTGAAAGGAAAACTATACACTGATGAGAAAAGAAGAGCAATTTCCTCCGGAATAAAAGTTGGTGATCAAGTTTTGGTGAAGCAGCCCAAAACCAACAAGCTTTCTACAAATTTTGATCCGGAACCTAAAAAAGTTGTCGGTGAAGAAAGTGGTGAAGTTACAATTCAGAATAAGGAGGGGGTGGAAATGAAAAGAAATTCATCATTTCTGCGAAAGTATATCAGAGGATGTTCCCCATGTACCACCATTGGTCGATGTGGAAGCCTCATCCCCAAATTCTGATCAGACAGATGGAACGCGAAGTCGCTCTGGGCGACAAATTGTAACGCCAATGCGGTTTCGTGATTTTGTGTAACAATGTTATGCACATGTGTTTTAATTTCTTTGTTGTGATGTTTAAAGTAAAAGGGGAGGGATGTAGTGTTTTATAATGTGCCGGTTACCATCGTGTGTCGTCTGTTGCATGAACCGTTGTGTGCATGGTTATTCTACCTAGCGTGTGCTGATGGTGTGCTGCGTATTGGACAGCAACATTAATAAATCTGGTTTAATCCCGCAAAGCGTGAGTGAGACGCTACACACACTGCAACAAGCGATAAGGGAACAGTGCAACCTGATAAAAAGAGGAAAAGCGGAGAGACGAGATAACCGTCTAGTCCAGGGGCAACGAAAAAAAACTCTGGAGTGGACACAAACAAACAACCCAGGCCAAATGAAATATCAAAAAAAAAAAAAAATCGATAAAAACCAGTAAAAAAATAAAAAAATATAAAATAATAAAATGAAGTTATCGCACTCTGGGCAAAACCATTTTTTGAATATTAATAGTAGCTTGGGTAATTTTAAGCCACTTGGCTTCACAAGCGTCCAAGTCTTTGAAAGGCGGCTGTTCTAAAAACGTGACACAAAAACACTCTGCAATATCGGGATAGGTGGCGAAGAGTTCAGGGTGTTTAACTTCGTAATGGCGCAACAGCGCTGCATTATCGTTACTTTCTTTAATAATATGTTCTTTCCATACCGATCTATGGTGGTTCCATCGGGTGCTAAAACGGTTTTTTGTTTGGCCGATGTATTGTTCTTTACACATGCGGCAAGTGGCCGCATACGCACCATAGTTTTTGCAGTCCAGCACCTGTTTTAATGTAATATCTTTGCCGCGTGTGGCAAAATTACACTGCTCATACACCATCGCCTTATGTACGCCATGGTGTCCACACAACGCGCACTTTTTGCATGGACGCGATTGGCCGGTGGCAATTTGTTTCATACGTCCATGTGCCAAGCCTCTGTAGTTGGTAAGAACATTCCCGACGGTTGCAGCATTTTTGTAAACGATTTTAGCGAGCGGTTGTAAGTTCCTTTCTTTCGTGGTTAACGTGAGAAGCCGTGGAAACGATGTAGCCCAAGCTATTTTATGTTGGTCTGTCTTTTCTTTAGGCGGCGCGAAACGCTGTACCCATTCTCTTGCTACTTCCAAACATTGCTCCGTGATTAATGCAGGAAAACCGGAACGGTGGCACTTCTCGCGAAGTCTTTCCAGGCTTAGCATGTAGTCGTCCTGCATTTGATTTAATCTTCTTAGCCTACATGCTTCACCCAACACAATTCCACGAAAAGTGTAACGAGGGTGATGCGACGTCCCATGCAAAAAACAGCGGTTCTTGGATGTTTCTTTGATATGGTCTTGGGTTATAAAATGCAGTTTGTCCGAACTGGAATAGCAGTGGGCTACATCCAAAAATTCCACGCGACCAGTCACATCCCTGTTCGAAAATTCCCTGAAGGTAAGTTGAAGTCCAACTTTAAGGAATGCCTCATATAGCGCTTTTTTGATGGCAGTTGTGGTACTTTGGCCAAATGAGATCCATAAGATGTCATCTATGTACCGCTTAAAAATCTCCGCTTTCTTTAAAGTTGCAGTGGCTGTTTCGACAACATAGTGCAAAGCTATGTTTGCGAGCGACACTGAATGATTTTCGCCAGTGGCAATACCTTTCTGCTGCTTGAATGCGTTTTCTCCATACCGTATTATGGCATTATTGATAGTGAACAACACCATATCCACCAGACATTTACGGACCATGGAAGAAAACCCGGAGTGACGTTTAAGGGCACAGGAGAGAGATTTGCGGATTAAATCCCTTGGTATGTTTGGATAAAGGCCCACAACATCAGCTGCCACGATAAATAATTCCAGTCCGTCTCCCCGTGACTGATCAATACGTGACTGCCAATTGATTAAACACTTAAGGTAATGTTGGGTATCTGAGCAGTATTCATTGATGTTACTTCTGCAATATTACATACTTATAGGCTTAAGCAAATGTTCAAGAAGCGACGTGCAGCGAGAGAGGTAAGTACTGCCCGCCGCTTGGAGCAGTCTTACCGGAATCTCTAATGCTGTTACCTTTGTAAGCACATCGGTTGCAAGTTTGTGGGTCTTGAACAGCGGGTAAACATACGATGGGCTGTTATTGGCAAACTGCTTCGCAGTTGGGTCCGGAACCTTGTGAAACTGGTTGCCAGACTGTTTGACCCCAACTGTGGTGAAAAGTAGATCTTTAGATATGACAGACAACTTGAACAGTTTGATTGCGTATTGTTCAAGAGCAGTCTTTATGGTCTTGACCATGACCTCCAGGCTGGGTACATCTGTTGCAACCAATTCATAGTCAGCCATCTCTCGTTTCATTATCGCATCGTAATCCTTAAAAGAGACCAAAACAATTTTCCCATCTTTGTCAGAACGGCAAATAACCACTGATCTATTGCGGACAGCAGACTTTAAAACCTGCAAACTTTTCCTAAGTGGCGGTGCCAAGTTGTTGTGATATTTGTATTCCGTGATAACCCTCGAGCTGAGGTTCCTCAGTTTAGATTCAGCTAATTCAACATAAGCCGTTGCTTCTTCACTCAAATTATCTCTGTTTGGCCTGGAATGTTTTGGAATTTTGAGTTTCTCTGGTATGTCCGTTATTTCCAAGTTTCGCCGACATTTT